>NC_045957.1:125471643-125771643 GCF_010909765.2 Amblyraja radiata | reverse complement strand
TGGCCAGAGTTGTCTTACAAGGCAGGCTCAATATGATGAGGTTTCAGACCAAGACCCAAGCCGGTCTCAGGAGAAACATAGAATCCACGCACCCTACCAGTCCTATTCCCCAATCAAGGAGGGGAAAAGAACCCGCATCAGCGGCCTTTGGGCTTACCATAAGACCACCAGTAGCCATGGAGGTAGATGGGTCTGATTTTTCTGAAAGATGGGGTAGTGGACCATTTACATGTTGGTAATATTTACACTTGTGTTTTTGTACAAGCGACAATGAAAAACAACATGAGATTAAGATCTGGTTTTAAAAAACAGATGATAACATGTGATTACTTATACTGCACAACATACATAGGTTCCAAGCAGGCTTGGAATTGGGGCCGGAGTTGTCTTTCGAGGCAGGCCCAGTATTATGGGCAGGATTGCCTTTTAGGACAGGTTGACAGATGGAGGATGTCACTTCATCCAGATTTAACTCGTATGTGCAGTACAGACTTTCAGAATAGCAAACTTTGTTACTGTCTAACAACTGATTTCTATAGGAGCTATATGGCAAGCATCGATCTCAAAGATGCATGCTATTTAGTTCCCATTCACTGGGATCACCGGAGATATTTGAAATTTATCTGGATGGGTCAATGATAACAGTTAATGCGTTGCAAAATAGGCTAACTTCAGTTCCCAGGTTTATTTACCAAATTACTAAAACCGGTGCTTGGGCTGCTCAGAGCTCAAGAACATTAGTTATCGCCTATCTGGATGATGTTTAAATGCTGTATTTTACTAAAATTAACTGTTGTAGGCCCAAACTATATTTGAGGTTGGGGTCCCTCACCCATCCAGTTAAATTAAAGTTGATATCAATCAGAACTACTGATTATAGAAACATAGAAACATAGAAAATAGGTGCAGGAGTAGGCCATTCGGCCCTTCGAGCCTGCGCCGCCATTCAATATGATCATGGCTGATCATCCAACTCAGTATCCTGTACCTGCCTTCTCTCTATACCCCCTGATCCCTTTAGCCACAAGGGCCACATCTAACTCCCTCTTAAATATAGCCAATGAACTGGCCTCAACTACCTTCTGTGGCAGAGAATTCCAGAGATTCACCACTCTCTGTGTGAAAAATGTTTTCCTCATCTCGGTCCTAAAAGATTTCCCCCTTATCCTTAAACTGTGACCCCTTGTTCTGGACTTCCCCAACATCGGGAACAATCTTCCTGCATCTAGCCTGTCCAACCCCTTAAGAATTTTGTAAGTTTCTATAAGATCCCCCCTCAATCTTCTAAATTCTAGCGAGTACAAACCGAGTCTATCCAGTTTTTCTTCATATGAAAGTCCTGACATCCCAGGAATCAGTCTGGTGAACCTTCTCTGTACTCCCTCTATGGCAAATTATTGGGATTTACATTTAACAATCAACTTAACAGGGACTCCGCCCTGGAGCAAGAGATGCAATTAACAGAAGCCTGTAACAACTTCGTTGATTATGAAGCAGCCTTCTATTAATCAAGTGTAATTGGCAATATAGCAGCTGTGTTTCAGCAGTGCAAATTGGGCCTTAGCATTACCAGAACTTATAACGTGCAAAGAATTAACCTCTCAAGTACCATATAGGTCATTATTAATAAACCTATGCTATTCTCAGCGGAAGCTACCAGATGGTGGCAGTATTCAGCATTGCTCCAGTATTTTGGTCAGTATTCTTCAGTAATTACAAACTGATGCTAGTGCTCAAAGATGAGGTTACGAATGCCATCTCCAGTTATGGAGGCGGATGCGGGTTGCATGAGTTACCGATTTTTCAGTAATTGATATTAACTACCTATAAACACTAGGTGCATTCTATACGTTAAAAATTATTGTAAGAATGTGCATAATCTGCATGCTCAACTCCAAGTTGATACACTATGGTGGTGGCATATGTTAGTCACATGGATGCAATCAAATTTAAATATCCTGTGATATTTACCTAATCCTATTTGACGCTATTGTATCATGTGAAATCAATGACAACACAGAATGGATGTTGGATCACAAAGTATTTAATGTCATTTTGGCTCGATGGAACACCGAATATCGATATGTTTACATCCAGGCTCAATTACCAGCTGCAAAACATGTGGCATACAGTGGCGAGAGATACATTATCGCCACACTGGGGAGGAATTTTATTGCATGTTTTACTCCATTCTGCCTCATCAGTCGGGTCTTGCAATAAATCCAGCAAGATTTCTGGCCTTCAAACTGCCTGACTGGCATACGCAGCCATGGTTCCCGCTAATGTTGGGAATAATATAGAACCTTATATGGTTATTCAAAACATAAAACTTGCTGGTTCAGCCTGTGACTCGGGAAACCAGCCTCTGCATGATACATCAAGTCATTAACTTGCAGACTGACACGACTATTCCTGCGGCTCGGGTTGTCAGACCAATCCGTGTAAGTGCTCACTGCAGAGTGCAGGGCAAGCACCAAAAGGCAGTACATCTCCACTTTAGCAGATGGGAAACATTTTTGTCTGAATACATATGTTACATACTGTACAGCATGGATAACTGACGTCTTAGAATTCATTTTCAAATGAGTCTTTGACAATAATTAAGTTACAGTGCCATTAACTGTGCCAACGTGCTTTCCCATCATATTTGCTGCAGCAAGTGGGACCCACACTGTCCGGCCTCACCCTCTGATATCCAGAATTACATAGGATATCTTAACACAAGGTCTCCCAGGCCCAGTTACACGGAAGTATGGGACAATGACGTTATGCTAACATTACTTCACCAGGGGGCTCCAGCTACATCCTTATCTTTAGCCGGCTCTCATAAGGAGATAATCCTCATGGCACTGGCCTCAGTGCAACGGGTCCAGTCACTGCATAAATTGTGACTGGTCAGGGTGGTTACATCTGCTAATAACATAATATTTTATGTTTTTGATTTAATCAACCAGAACTAACCAGGGGCGTTAGGTCTCAAACAGTTTCATGGCATACCCTATGGACCTTTCGGGAATGTGTGGTCACACATTTACAACAATACGTCTAGATCACCTAGAACCTCAAAGGCTCCAAACTAAGCAATGTTTGTAATAAAATAATTTTAAAAAACTTCATTAGAAGTATTAGTTCTACCATCTCCAGGTGGTAAAATGGCGTTTTGGCTAATGCAGAAGTCAATACTAATATTTTCAACACTCACTCCACTGGGGCTGCTACCACATCAGCTCCAAGGATTATGTACGTTTCCACTGGACCACATCCTAGCAGCTGCAGGATGGTCAAACAAACATACTTTACCAACATTTTATATAACCCATTGCCAAATCCCCCCGATTTGGCAATGGGTTATATAAAATGTTGGTAAAGTATTTGCCAACTCCATTTTAGATTCTGTTTTATAGTTTCCCCTGGATGAAATGGATCACTATTATTTTCATTGGATGATTAAGCATCAGCATAACAAACCAAGTCATGTCTGAATGCATTAATCTTTTTCACTCATCCATGGTCACTTCATGCAGTGTGTAACGCATGGACTCGTTTCCGGCATGAAATCACAGGGCTTCGAAATCTTCACGTAGTCACTCACGTGACTCCGAAGTAAAATAGAAAGATTAAACGAGAACTTACCAGTTTTAAGTTTGATCTTGATTTTATGAGGAGTTACGATGAGTGATTACGTGACCACCGCTCCCACCCTCATATTATCAAGGTCATCTGGTAGTTCCAGTTCTCAAAATCTTACTATGTTCAGTTCAACTACTGTTATCTGTGATTCCACACCGCTGCTTTGAAGTATGACGCGCCAGGCGAGATGACGGCCTTCTTCACGTAATCGCTCATCGTAACTCCTCATAAAATCAAGATCAAACTTCAAACTGGTAAGTTCTCGTTTAGTCTTACTATAATAGACAGTTAGCCTTACATCGGTAGTGGGGAAGATGATTGAATCGATTATTAAAGATGTTATAGTAGTGCATTTGAAAAGCAGTGACAGGATCGGTCAAAGTTAGCATGGATTTATGAAGGGGAAATCATGCTTGACTAATCTTCTGGAATTTTTTGAGGATGTAACAAGTAGAATGGATAAGGGAGAGCCAGTGGATGTGGTGAATCTGGACTTTCAAAAAGCCTTTGACAAGGTGCCACACAAGAGATTAGTGTGCAAAATTAGAGGATTATATTGGAGGTAGGGTATTGACATGGATTGAGAACTGGTTGGCAGACAGGAAGCAAAGAGTAGGAATTAACAGGTTCTTTTCAGAATGGTAGGCCGTGACTAGTGGCGTGCCGCGAGGCTCGCTGCTGGACCCCAGTTATTTACAATACATATAAACGATTTAGATGCAGGAATTAAATGTGACATCTCCAAGTCTGCAGATGACATAAAGCTGCGTGGCAGTGTGAGCTGCGATGAGGATGCTATGAGGCTGCAGGGTGACTTAGATAGGTTGGGTGAGTGGGCAGATGCATAGCAGGTGCATTATATTGTGGATAAATGTGAGGTTATCCACTTTGGCGGCAAGAACAGGAAGGCAGATTATTATCTGAATGGTGTCAGATCAGGAAAAGGGGAGGTTGAATGAGACCTGCGTATGCTTGTACATCAGTCACTGAAAGTAAACATGCAGGTACAGCAGGCAGTGAAGAAAGCTAATGGCATGTTGGCCTTCATAGCGAGAGGATTTGAGTTTAGGAGCAAGGTCCAACAGCAGTCGTACAGGGCCCTGGTGAGACCACACCTGAAGTATTGTGTGCAATTTTGGTTTCCTGATTTGAGGAAGGACATTATTGCTATCGAGGTAGTGCAGTGTAGGTTCACCAGGTTAATTCCCGGGATGGCGGGACTGACACATGATGAAAGAATGGGTCGACTGGGCTTGTCTTCACTGGAATTTAGAAGGATGAGAGGATATCTGGTAGAAACATATAAAATTCTTAAAGGTTTGGACAGGCTAGATGCAGGAAAAATATTTCCAATGTTGGGGTAGTCCAGAACCAGGGGTTACAGTTTAAGGATAAGGGGTAGGCTATTTAGGAATGAGATGAGGAAACAATTTTTCACCAAGAGAGTTGTGCATCTGTGGAATTCTCTGCCACAGAAGGCAGTGGAGGGCAATTCACTGGATGTTTTCAAGAGAGAATTAGATTTAGTTCTTAGGGTTAAAGGAATCAATGGAAATGGGGAAAAAGCAGGAATGGGGTACTGATTGTAGATGATCAGCCATGATCATATTGAATGGTGGTGCTGGCTCAAAGGGCCGAATGGCCTACTCCTGCACCTATTTTTCTATGTTTCTTTTGCATATGTTTATATCACTGGCAAAGTTAATGGCAGCTCCTACATTTATGCCTATTAGTTTAACACTATCGTCTGCATGGTTTGTTTGTATATATGTTTTTGGATGATCTACCTGCACAGCACACAAAAAAAATCACTAACTTAATTTACATGAAAATAATAAACCAATACCAATAAATTATCTATATTATGAACAAAATGTAGGATGACTATTCAGACTGGTAGAACCCCATTACAGACCAACCTGCAACCACTAAAACTCCTGTTGGCATGACCATTTGCTTTCTACTACTGAGCCGTTCATTGAACTACGAAATATGAATTAATGGGGTGTCTTGAATGCATTTCAAACATTGGTTTCCTCTAATATTAACTATGTCCCAGGAGCAGTTGAAATCTCTCTACTACTGCCTTATAATGTATGCATTTCTTTGAAACATGCCACATAATTGCTTGTTGCTTCTATCTAGAAGAGGTAGGATAATGTCTGTGCAGTCCGATTAACGTGATTACCCCATTTTTGTTCTTCAGTTCAACTCAATAGGCTTAATTTATTGGATTTCCTATATGACATCTTCACCAATATTATTATGCCTCATTCTATTTTACTCTGACTTATGGAAGGACCATTCAGAAGCCTGATAACAGAGGGAAATAAGCTGTCCGTGAGTTTGGTGATGTGCGCTTTCCAGGGGCAAGTATTTGATTAGGTTGCTTGTCCCATCCAGTCATTCCTCCTTCTCCCTGTTCCCATCCAGCAGAAGGTACAGAAATTTGAAAGCACACATCACCAGACTCACGGACAGCTTATTTCGCTCTCTTATCAGGCTTCTGAATGGTCCTTCCATAAGTCAGAGTAAAATAGAATGAGGCATAATAATATTGGTGAAGATGTCATATAGGAAATTCAATAAATTAAACGTTTCGACCCGAAGCGTTGCCTATTTCCTTCGTTCCATAGATGCTGCTGCACCCGCTGAGTTTCTCCAGCATTTTTGTGTACCTTTGATTAGGTTGGCCGCTTTTCTGAGGCAGTATGAAGTGCAGATGAAATCAATGGTGGAAAGTCTGGTCTGTGTGACGAACTAGACTCAATCTATGACCCTCTACAATTTCTTGCATTATTGGGCAGAGCAGTTCCCAGAACAAGTTGTATTGTAACCCAACAGTATGCTTTCTTTGGTTCAATGCAGAACAACACCATTGCTTTTTGTACAATGTAGATTAAATATTTTAATCCATTTCAGAACATCAAGTCTCCAGTTTAAATTCCATTTGGAATATTTTGGAGGACCAAGAAACCAAGTCTCCAAAACAATTGGGAGTTTTTTTATTTTTTATTTTTAGTTTTAGAGATAGAGTGTAGAAACAGGCCCTTCAGCCCATCGAGTCCACGCTGACCATCGCTCACTCATACATTAGCTCGATGTATCCCATTTTAGTATCCTGCACACTGGGGGGCAATTTACAAAAGCCAATTAACCTAAAAACCTGCACGTCTTTGGAATGTGGGAGGGACCGGGGCACCTGGAGGAGAACCCACATGGTCCCGGGGAGAATGTACAAACTCCATACAGACAGCAAACCCGACAACATTCACAAGCAGATGTAAGGATGTACTGTATTTGCATCAATTCATGGCCCTTTTCTTGAGGAGTTTAGATAATAGAGCTCATTATCCAATAGTTGTGTAGGAAGGAACTGCAGATGCTGGTTTATACAGAGGATAGAAATAAAGTGTTGGAGCAACTCAGCGGGTCAGGCAGCACCTCTGGTTAAAAAATCATGGTGCTGTGAGTGAGGGGTGGGCGAAGATGTGTGAGAATTGCACCGGGACTCATCAACCAGCAGGACCCTTAACAGTATGAAGGTACAGCGGGGGTCTAAAACCATGGCTCACTGAAAGTAACAATACAAGTGGTAAAGAAGGCGTATGATATGCTTCCCTTCAACGGTCATTGAGTATAAGGTTCAGGAAGTCATGGTGCACGTTCCTCAACATCCATATCGCAAGCAACGTAACCTGAAACCTTCACACTGAAGAAAGTGCTTAATAAATTTTAACCAACTTCTTAACGATAGATTTTGGTTATAGTGGACGGACCTACAGACAGGGGCCGATGCCATTCCTGGCTTGCACCCCCTCTCCGGTTGCTGCAGCCCTGGCTGCCCATGCTATCCCCATTCACACCGCCATCCCAGCCGCTTCCAGGACAGGCCTGCCATTCTGAAAAGACCCGTTAATTCCTACTCTTTGCTTCCTGTCTGCCAACCAGTCCTCAATCCAGGACAGGCCTCGTGCTGCCTCTGTTGGCCCTGGCTTCTGCGCCCGTTTCCAGGCTGTGCCAGCTGCTGCCGTCACCATCGCCGACCCTTACCTGCACCCCGGCCACCAGCGGATCACGACCAATGACTCCTTCGATCCTTGCCTCTCCCCCAGACTCCAGCAGCCGAGGGCAGTCAGTCAACTCACCTGAATTCCAGGCCCAGTTCCAGACCGAGAGTCTGCTGAAGGGTCTCGACCAGGTAATGATAATACCTTACTCGGTTATGGAGTACAATCGGCAATAACGGATACCATTCATCTTCCTATGGTCCATTATAATGAATGTTTACTGTATTTTCTTTCTTGGTCCTCTGAGAAAATGCGGCATTTCCACAAAGATTCTCTCAGACTTCTACAAATGTGCTATAGAGATTATTCTAATGGGATGCATCTAAGGCTGGTGTGGCAACGTCTCTGATCGTGACCACCTGAGTTTGCTGAGTGTGGTGAACAGAGCCATCTTCATTGCATCAGGAAGGCTGGAAGTAACATCAAGGATGCCTGGCAGATTGGCAATTCTCTTTTCTGACTTCTACCGTCTGGGAGAAGATAAAGGGGCTTGAAAGATTTTTTACACAGAGAGTGAAAGGTGCCTGAATTGCACTATACCCAAGGGCGATGGTGGAAACAGATACGATAGTGGCATTTAGGAGATTTTTAGACAGACACATGAATATTTAGAGAATGGAGGGATATAGATCACGTGCAAACAGATGGGCATAGTTTAATTTTCCAATATGTTTGGCACTGACATCATGGGCCAAAGAGCTTGTTCTTGTGAAGAACAAGAGAAGATAAGGATAGAATAAAAATAAAAGAAAATATGTATAACACAGCAAAGAGTAGCCGGAAACCAGAGGATTGGGAAACTTTCATAGGACAACAGAAGGAAACAAAACGGGCAATACGGGCTGAAAAGATGAAGTACGAGGGGAAGCTGGCCAGGAATATAAAGAAGGACAGTAAAAGCTTCTTTAGATATATTAAGGGGAAAAAGAGTAGCAAAGTCAAATGTGGGTCCCTTGAAGGCAGACACGGGTGAAATTATTATGGGTAACAAGGAAATGGCAGAACAGATTTGAACAGGTACTTCGGATCTGCCTTCACTGAATAAGACACAAATAATCTCCCAGATGTACAGGAGGACAGAGGATCTAAGGGGGCAGAGGAACTGAACTAAATTTTCATTAGGCGAGAAATAGTATTGGGCAGGCTAATGGGACTGAAGGATGATAAATCCCCTGGGCATGATGGTCTGCATCCCAGGGTCCTCAGGGAGGTGGCTCTAAATAGTGGACACATTGGTGATCATTTTCCAATGTTTGATTGATTCAGGATCAGTTCCTGTGGATTGGAGGATAGTTAACGTTATCCCACTTTTCAAGATAGGAGAGAGAGAGAAAACAGGGAATTACAGACCAGTTAGCCTGACTTCGGTGGTGGGAAAGATGCTGGAGTCAATCATTAAAGAGGTAATAATGGGGCATTTGGATAGCAGTAAAAGGATTAGTCCAAGTCAACATGGTTTTATGAAAGGAAAATCATGCTTGACTAATCTTCTGCAATTTTTTGAGGATGTGAGAAGTAAAATGGATGAAGGGGTGCCAGTGGATGTAGTGTATCTAGACTTACAGAAAGCCTTTGATAAGGTCCCGCACGGGAGACTGGTGACTAAAATTAGAGCACATGATATTGGGGGTAGGGTGTTGACATGGATAGAAAATTGGTTGGCAGACAGGAAGCAAAGAGTAGGAGTGACCGGGTCCTTTTCAGAATGGCAGGCAGTGGCGAGTGGAGTGCCGCAAAGCTCGGTGTTGGGGCTGCAACTGTTTACCATATATATTAATGATTTGGAACAGGGAATTAGGAGCAACACTAGCAAGTTTGTGGATGACACAAAGCTGGGTGGCAGTGTGAATTGTGAAAAAGATGTTAGGAGATTGCAGGGTGGCCTGGACAGGTTGAGTGAGTGGGCAGATGCGTGGCAGATGCAGTACAATATAGATAAATGTGAGGTTATCCACTTTGGTGGCAAAAATAAGGGGGCAGATTATTATCTCAATGGGGTTAGGTTAGGCAAGGGGGGGGTGCAGCGAGACCTGGGCATCCTTGTACACCAGTCACTGAAAGTTGGCGTGCAGGTACAGCAGGCAGTGAAAAAAGCTAATTGAATGTTGGCCTTCATAACAAGAGGATTTCAGTATAGGAATAAAGAGGTTTTTCTGCAGTTGTATAGGGCTATGGTGAGACCACATCTGGAGTATTGTGTCCAGTTTTGGTCTCCGAATTTGAGAAAGGACATCCTTGTGATTGAGGCAGTGCAGCGTAGGTTCACGAGATTGATCCCTGGGATGGCAGGACTGTCATATGAGGAAAGATTGAAAAGACTAGGCTTGTATTCACTGGAGTTTAGAAGGATGAGGGGGATCTTATAGAAACATATCAAATTATAAAAGGACTGGACAAGCTAGATGCAGGAAAAATGTTCCCAATGTTGGGCGAGTCCAGAACCAGGGACCACAGTCTTAGAATAAAGGGGAAGCCATTTTAGACTGAGGTGAGAAAAAACTTTTTCACCCAGAGAATTGTGAATTTGTGGAATTCCCTGCCACAGAGGGCAGTGGATGCCAAGTCACTGGATGGATTTAAGAGAGAGTTAGATAGAGCTCTAGGGGCTAGTGGAGTCAAGGGATATGGGGAGAAGGTAGGCACGGGTTATTGATTGGGGACGATCAGCCATGATCACAATGAATGGTGGTGCTGGCACGAAGGGCCGAATGGCGTCCTCCTGCACCTATTTTCTATGTTTATGTTTCTATGTTTCTAATTTAAATCCGCATTTTAATCTGAATGAAGAAGGGAAGGGAAGGATCGAGGTGAACCACAAAAGCAAGGATCAATTCTGGAAACAAAGATTAACATTTTTTCCAATCTAGGGCAATAGCAGGAAGTGGCTCTGACAGTCATCGATACACTGGTAAAAGGGAGAAGGAGGATGGGTTAAAGTGAGCACAGAAGACATCAAACCATCAGTGTAGGAAAGAACTGCAGATGCTGGTTTACACCGAAGATAGACACAAAATGCTGGAGTTATTCAGTGGGACAGGGAGCATCGCTGGAGAGAAGGAATGGGTGACATTTTGGGTCGAGACTCTTCTTCAGCCCAAACCATCAGGATTTACAGATAATATGAGAGTAGATGTTTAGAGTTACACTGCAGTGGAGCAGCATTGAGAGCACAATACAATCTTTGGTTGCACATTTACCAGAGTTAGCTTCAGAGGCCAGGATAAGAATGTAAAATGTAACACAATTGAGCAGAGAAGGTCCTCTTTCCGGAGCTTTACCTTGTTGAATAAATTGTGCTTTGCAGAGCCACCATGTGGTATTCATATAGATTTATTTTCAAGAAACCAAGGAGAACAATATAGAAGGACGCCGCTTCCCAGGCATTTCTGCCTTTTCAAAGAAACATAGAAAATAAGCCATAGAACAACACAGCACTGCAACAACAATGTTTGTGCCGAACACAATGCCAAGATAAACTGATCTCATTTGCCTGCACATCATCAATATCCCTCTATTCCTTGCACTTCCAAGTGCTTATCTAAAAGTCTCTTAAACGTCACTTTTGTATCTGCCTCCACCACCATCCCTGGCAATGCAATGCGTTCCAGGCCCCCACCACTCTCTGTGTAAACAACTTGCCCCACACATCTCCATTACACTTTCCCCCTCTCACATTATCGCTACGCCCTCTAGTGTTGGGCATTTGCACACTGGAAAAAAAGGTTTTGACTGTCAAATACTGAATTGAAAAATGTTGACTAACAAATCAGAAAATTGTTTACCTTAAAATCCATGGATTTTTAAAATTATTTTAAAATTGGTACTTCATTCCATTATGAGAGAAGTATATTTCACTGCTGCAAAGAGGACTGGATGGACACAGAGGCTGGAATTGAGATGAGGGCATTATTGCAGGCACTGAGGAAAATAAAGCACTCTGCCCTCACAGTATCAGTTCTGCCCTCACATTCTGATGAAAATATGTGACAGTGAGACTTATAAAAACCACATAAAGCATGATTAGCCAGATGTCTGGGATATGCTTTGTTCAGTCTCTGCTTTATTAGCACTTCCTGCTCTTAGCATTCAGTGCCAGATACTACACCACAACTGTCTGACACAATATGTGACGTTTCGGGTCGAGACCATTCTTCAAACCAGACTGAAAGAGGGTCTCAACCGGAAACACCACATTCCTTTTCTCCAGAGATACTGCTTGACCCGCTGAGTTATTCCAGCATTTTGTGTCCAATGTAAACTAGCATCTGCAGTTCAAGTTCAAGTGAGTTTATTGTCATGTGCCCCTGTATAGGACAATGAAATTCTTGCTTTGCTTAAGCACACAGAAAATAGTAGGCATTTACTACAAAACAGATAAATGTGTCCATATACCATGATATAAATATATACACACATGAATAAATAAACTGATAAAGTGCAAATAGCAGAAAGTGGTTATTAATAATCAGAGTTTTGTCCGAGCCAGGTTTAATAGCCTGATGGCTGTGGGGAAGTAGCTATTCCTGAACCTGGTTGTTGCAGTCTTCACGCTCCTGTACCTTCTACCTGAAGGTAGCAGGGAGATGAGTGTGTGGCCAGGATGGTGTGGGTCTTTGATGATACTGCCAGCCTTTTTGAGGCAGCGACTGCGATAAATCCCCTCGATGGAAGGAAGGTCAGAGCCGATGATGGACTGGGCAGTGTTTACTACTTTTTGGAGTCTTTTCCTCTCCAGGGCGCTCAAATTGCCGAACCAAGCCACGATGCAACCAGTCAGCATGCTCTCTACTGTGCACCTGTAGAAGTTAGAGAGAGTCTTCCTTGACAAACCGACTCTCCGTAATCTTCTCAGGAAGTAGAGGCGCTGATGAGCTTTTTTGATAATTGTTCCTTCCTACACAATACAGAAACATAGAAAATAGGTGCAGGAGTAGGCCATTCGGCCCTTCGAGCCTGCACCGCCATTCAATATGATCATGGCTGATCATAGAAATCAATATCGCATACCTGCCTTCTCTCCATACCCCCTGATCCCTTTAGCCACATGGGCCACATCTAACTCCCTCTTAAATCTAGCCAATGAACTGGCCTCAACTACCTTCTGTGGCAGAGAATTCCACAGAATATGTAGCATGTTTAGATCAGTTTGAGAGTATATTCTTTCTTGTAAATTAAGATTCTGCCTGGACAGATTCAGTGCTTTACACACTTTTAATATATTCTTTCCATTTTCTGTGTGAAAATGGCTGCCAAAGTTTTGTTAGCAATGTTCCACATTTAAGAGCAAGGATCAGCCACAGCCCACAAAAACTGGTAACTACGAGGAAGACAACGGTTGGTTTGGATCCAAAATATATTTTAAGTCATCGGACATGGAATCTGTTTTATTTTATATTTAAGCAGACCCTCGCCTGAAACACTTGCTATGAATATTTACCAGTTCACTACAAAGCCACTAGATGGTGCCATTACAGCTCTACCACACTGCATCAGAAAAGGCATCTGATTTAGTTTAGTTTAGCAATACAGCTCGGAAACAGGCACTTCGGCCAACAGAGTCCACACCGACCAGCAATCCCCGCACACTTACACTATCCTCCTATCCACACTAGAGACAATTTACAATCATACCAAGCCAATTAACCTACAAACCTGTACATCTTTCGAGTGTGGGAGGAAACCAGAGATCCCGGAGAAAACCCACGCAGGTCACGGGGAGAGCATACAAACTCGGATACAGACAAGCACCTGAAGTCAAAATCAAACCTGGGTCACTGGCTCTGTAAGGCAGCAGCTCAACCGCTGTGCCACCATGCCGCACTTTTATTTAAATAAAAATAAATTCAATTTTTAATTTAATTTAAATTATACTTAATTTATTATTTACAGAACAAGAAATGTGGACTTCCCGTGCCTTTTCAGTGTAAAAAACACAATGCTGGAGTAACTCAAGCTGTAAAGGGTACAGAGAAGATTTACGAGGATGTTGCCAGGACTCGAGGGTGTGAGCTATTGGCAGAGGTTGAGTAGGCTGGGTCTCTATTCCTTGGAGCGCAAGAGGATGAGGGGGCTCTTACAGAGGCGTATAAAATCATGAGAGGAATTGATCGGGTAGGTGCACAGAGTATCTTGTCCAGATTAGGTGAATCGAGGAACAGAGGACATAGATTTAAGGTGAAGGGGAAAAGATATAATAGGAATCTGAGGGATAACTTTTTCACACAAAGGGTGGTGGGTGTATGGAACAAGGCTGCCAGAGGATGTAGTTGAGGCTGACACTACCCAAACATTTAGGAAACAGTTAGACAAGTACTGTACATGGATAGGACAGATTTGGAGGGATATGGACCAAATGTGGGCAGGTGGGACTAGTTTAGCTGGCACATGCTGGTCGGTGTGGGTAAGTTGGGCCCGTTTCCATGTTGTATCACTCTATGACTATGACTATAGCAGGTCAGGCAGTGTCTCTGTAACATGTGATGTATCAGGTGTAACACTATTGGGATTGCTACTCAGTGAGCGGAGGACTGTGAATTTAGAGGGGTGAGATTGGAGTGGTTAGGGGAGTGGAGAAGTCAAAACAGTTGATGTTGCATCAGCATTTTGAACTAAAAAGCCCCAAAATGGAAACGTTTAATGGAGATATGCGGGGCAAGTTTTTTTACACAGAGTGTGGTGGGGGCCTGTAATACAATGTCAGGCATGGTGATGGAGGCGGATACAATAGTGGTATTTAAGAGACTTTTAGATAGGGACATGGAAGTGCAAGCATTAGCGGGATATGGACCATGTACATGCAGATGAGATTAGTGTAGAAGGCTGGCAGGGGGTGTCCATGAGGAGGAGGAATATTAGAGACAGAAGGGTCCTGACCCGAAACGTCACTCGACCTGAAACATCATATCTTCCAGAAATGCTGCCTGACCTGCTGAGTTACCCCAGCAGTTTGTGTTTTGTTTTTTGTTTTAAACCACCATCTGCAGTTCCATAGTCTCTTTTCACAGTATTGTTTATTACCCCTTTTCCATGATTATTCCATTCATGACCACATTTAAACCTTTCTCAGATCAATGTCAGTTGCAAGTCTGGGTGTGCTGCAGTAGAATAGAATATGTATAAACACTTTAAAGAAACAATTAAAACTTTAGTATCATTCTATTGTTTGGATTGACATGTGACCACTTACCACTCATTAGCACTCAATGCTTTCAGAGCATTAGAAAACCTTAAAGACTTACATCAACATTCAGATCCAGCTAAACAGCTGAATATTTAATGTGTTTATGTCCAGAAAAAGAGCCCCATTAAATCCTTCAACGTTATGCCTGCTCACAGAGCATTCTCAGTCCGACACTAAAACATAGGAAACATGGAATAATAGGTGCAGGAGTAGGCCATTCGGCCCTTCGAGCTAGCACCGTCATTCAATATGATCATGACTGATCATATAAAATCAGTATCCTGTTCCTGCTTTTTCCCCATATCCCTTGATTCCTTTAGCCCTGAGAGCTAAATCTAACTAAATTTTCTAATCATCTAACTAATCTTCTCTGTAACCTATTCTCCTCACTTTCTCACTAATTATCACGTACACGCAATGGGCAATTTGCAGCAGTCGATAAGCCTATGAACCAGAAATCTTTAGGATGCTGGAGTAAACGTGGCAAACGGCTGCAAAAATGGAGATCACAGCACTTCTACCACCATAGTCTGTAACCACATATCCTAGCAAATCCCTTCATCTACCTTTCCTGCCAAGTCAGGGAATCAACCTTAGTTTAGAAAGGGGTGAAAAAAGGAACAACAACCAGGCTCACCAAATTTAGGTGCCACCAGTGAACCTGCTACACAGGACTAGGTGCAAGCTAAAATACAAACACCGCATGAACAGACAGAGCTAGGTATCATCAGAACCAATGGATCAGATCAATGTTCTACACCACCACAGGCAATTGTGAATGGTGGTGGGCAAAGGACAGGAGATTCCATGAACATTTATTACCATCTGGTTTGGGAATTGCTCTGCCCAGGACAAGAAGACTCTGCAGAGAGTAGTGCGTTCGGCCGAACGGACTATGGGAACTTCGCTCGCCCCCCTGCAGGAACTATACATCAGGAGGTGCAACTCCAGAGCCAATAAAATCATGGGAGACCCCTTCCACCCCAGCAACGGACTGTTCCAGCTGCTACGGTCAGGCAAACGCCTCCGTTGCCATGCTGTGAGAACGGAGAGGTTGAGAAGGAGTTTCTTCCCAGAGGCCATTCGGACTGTAAACTGCTATCTCACCAGGGACTAACTTTACTGAACCTTTTTCCTTCCACCCACAATATTTAATATGTAAAAGAATATGTGATTTTACTTCGGAGTCACGTGAGTGACTATGTGAAGAACCCCGCCAGGACGCATGCGTGTCATATCGCTACACGCATTGCGAAACAGTCAGGCGGGCTGGAACGACGTTCCCCCGCAGCGGCAGTTTTAAAAGCCGGAACCTGCAGGTAAGAGTTACTCTGCGTTTTTTTTGTGTTTCCCATACCGATTTACAGGTGGGGAGCATGGACAAGTCAAAGAAAGCAAAGAGGGCTGCGACAAAGCTGGTGGGGGAGGACCGCGGAGTAGCGGGCAGCCAGCAGCGGCCAGCGGCACTTGAATCACCGATAATGGGATCAGCTGTGCCCGATGTCGCCTCCGCACCGGCCAGATCCACTCCGCGGCCGGGTGGTAAGGCAAAACAGAAAACTAACAAAGTCGTGGACTCAGATGAGTCCGACTTTGAGCAGCCGCGGGCGGCCAGCGACCGTGAGCGCTGGAGCCGGATGGAGCGGTGTGTGGAGCATTTGCTCCAACGTGACAGGCTCCGGGAGATGGAGTCGAGTCACTGTGGGCCCTATGTAAAACCCACAGCAGCACCTCTTGTAGGGCTGCACAGTGCTTCTCCCTCATCAGAGGGGAGTACTGGGGGTCAGTACTGGGCTGATCCTGAAGAGGGGTTTGCAGAAGAGAAATCAAGTGTGCAGGGGGTGCAGGAACGTGAAAATCTACTGGACATGGTGTCCAACTTCATACAGCCGGACCAGACTGGCCAAAACCTGGAGCAAAAGCTAGCTGCCAATATAGATTATATGTCCTTTAACCAGCTACAAGAACAGGCTGTATTGGACACCACGTCAAGACACCTGGCACCGGGTAACTGTATATCCCTGAATGTTCCAGTAGTAAATACTTGTATATGGAAACATATTGGAATAGGAGTTAGAGGCATGGATATCAAACTCCAAAAGGTATTAAAACTCCTAACAGCAGGGATAACAGCATTCACCCGCACAGTGGATGAGAAGGACATGTCCCAGGACCAACAGGATGCACTGGCACTGCTTTGCAACACTCAATATGAGATAAACAGCATCAGGAAGAGTGCCATCCGACCTACTTTAAACCCGAAATTCGCGGGTCTGTGCAAACCTGGAAACATAAAACCACCAATACTACTATTTGGAGGTAACCTATCAAAGCAAGTCAAGGAGCTCGATGAGGAAGCAAAAACCCTGGGACTCATAAAAGGGACTTCATCAAAACCCACTACGGCCATAGACAGCACCCCTACGCACCCACCAGTAGAACAAGACCGACTGGTGAAAGCTCGAAGGTCCGGTACACCAAACATGAGTCTTTTTTAGGCCATGGCCCAGGCCGGCCTTCTTGGAAGATACGCGAACCTCCAACATCAACCAAACCACAAACCCAGACACCAACGCCTCAACATCAACGAAGGATTTACAAAAAGAAGTAAACCTGCCACTGGTAACTATGGAGGTAGGTTGGTCTGGTTCCCTACAAATTGCAGGGAGCATGGAGGTTGGGGGGAGATTACACTCCTTTCTGGATGCATGGAGTATGTTAACTACCGATACTTATATTTTAAGCAGTATCCAGGGATATACAATAGAATTTATACACAAGTACAGCCCTCCAGTTCAACATATACCGAACCGAATGTTCGTACTTTCCGGTAAAGAAAAATCAGAAGCGCATGCTGAACTGGAGCGGCTTTACGCAAAAGGTGTAATTGAAAAATCCCAACACGAACCGCTAGAATTCGTGTCCAATATCTTTACCAAAAACAAAAAAGATGGTGGTTGTCGCATCATCATAGATCTGACCAAATTGAATACATTTGTACAATATATTCATTTAAAAATGGAAACCTTTGTTACTGCTAAACAATTGATTTCCAAAGGTTACTTCATGGCTAGCATCGATTTAAAAGATGCTTACTATTCAGTGCCTATACGAGGTGACCACAGATGTTACTTAAAATTCAACTGGATGGGCCAGCTCTGTCGGTATAGACCGCTGCCAAATGGGTTAACATCAGCCCCCAGGCTGTTCACAAAAAATTTGAAACAAACCCTAGCGTTTCTACGGAAACGGAAACACATGGTCATGGCATATCTAGATGACATGCTTATTGTGGGCAAAACTTTGGAATTGGCCAAACAAACTGTAACAGCCACAAAACAGTTATTTGAAAAACTGGGGTTTATTATTCATCCAGTTAAATCTAAATTAACGCTTTTCCACTACTATGGACTATTTGGGGTTCACCATTGACTCAGTTCACATGTCGGTGACTTTGCCAAAGGGAAAGGCTATAGACTTAATAGAGACTTGCAATAACCTCATTGACATCAGTAAACCGTCCATCAGATTGGTAGCAAAAGTAATTGGCAAAATGGTGGCTGCTTTTCCAGCCACACAATTTGGACCTTTCAATTACCAAAATTTACAGAGCGCAAAAATACAAGCACTCAAAATCAATGCTGGTCATTTTGACAGACCAATGAAGCTACCAATCAAAGCTATAATGGAACTAAAATGGTGGATAGATAACATTTGGCTTTGTTTCAATCCAATCATTATCAGCAACCCTTCTATGGTGCTACAAACTGATGCCAGTGCACTTGGTTGGGGTGCCACCAATTCCATCTCCAGCTGTGGAGGTAGATGGACTGCTCAGGAGGCATCATTATTACTAACACTGGGCATAAACTACCTGGAAATGTTGGGTGCATTCTATGGCCTAAAGTCATATTGTACTGGGTCATATCACCAGCATGTTAGACTACAGATTGACAATACC
Organism: Amblyraja radiata; assembly: GCF_010909765.2. Classification (NCBI taxonomy): domain Eukaryota; kingdom Metazoa; phylum Chordata; class Chondrichthyes; order Rajiformes; family Rajidae; genus Amblyraja; species Amblyraja radiata. Next base: position 125,752,802 of record NC_045957.1, on the reverse strand, counting down.
ACCGTGGTAGCATATATCAACCACATGGGTGGAAACAAATCGACATCATGTGACAATCTGGCTAATACAATTTGGCAGTGGTATATCCAGAGAGATATTTGGATATCAGCTATTTACCTACCAGGTAAACTAAATTTAGTGGCAGACACCAGGTCATGCAAATTTAATGAAAACACCGAATGGATGTTGAATAAAAAAGTATTTGCTGATATTACAGCACGATATGGAACACCAGATATCGATCTATTCGCATCCAGGCTTAATCACCAGTTATCAAACTATGTTTCATGGGAACCAGACCCTGGGGCAGCGGCGACAGATTTTCGCTGCATTGGGGGGGAAATTGTTTATTTATGCATTCCCTCCTTTCTGCCTCATCAGTCGGGTATTAAGGAAAATACAGCAAGACTCTGCGTCTGGTATTTTGGTAGTACCCGATTGGCCTACTCAACCATGGTTCCCTGTGATACTGAACATGGTATTAGAACCATGTATCACCATCCCGAATAGGCCAGACTTATTGGTTCATCCCGTAACAAGGGATAGCCACCCATGCCATAACTATTTGAATTTATTAATTTGTAGAGTTTAAAAATACCACTACTACAGCTGGGACTGACGGACCGAACAGTGAACATGATTTCGGCAGCCCACAGACAGTCCACCAAAAAACAGTATCTGGTCTATATCAGGAAGTGGGAGATGTATTGTCACAAAAACAGCATCACCTACAGAGATATGAACATCCCGTCTGTTCTGGAATACCTGGCAGGCCTCCATTATGATGAGGGGCTCAGTTATAGTGCCATCAACTGCGCCAGAAGTGCCCTATCAACTTATCTATGGTAGGAACAGAGCGTCACTCTGTTGGGACTCACCCACTGGTAACAAAACTTATGAGGGGAATTTTTAATACCAATCCCCCAAGAACCAGGTACTCCCAAATATGGGATGTGAGTATTGTCCTGAAGATGCTCAGGAATTGGTCTCCAGCAACAGCTCTGTCCCTACATAGACTGACATTAAAAACAGTCATGCTAATGGCATTGGTCACGGCACAAAGGGTACAGTCATTACATAAATTAAGACTGGACAACATGACTTCTTCATCTGAAAATATTACGTTTCATATTTATGAATTAGTAAAGCAGAACAGACAGGGATCAGCAGGCCTCAATATAGAATTTAGGTCTTACCCAACAGATGATCGTCTCTGTATAGTAAGACATTTGTCGGTATACATGGAGAAAACGAAAATCATCAGAGGCAATGAGAAGGCACTTTTAGTCAGCCATAAGCAACCACACAAAAGAGTGACGGTCCAGACCATCTCAAGATGGCTGAAATAGGTTCTAATACAGGCTGGGGTGGATACTAATATTTTAAAATCTCATTCCACCAAGGCTGCAGCTACATCGGCAGCTATGCAGTTGGATGTACCAATGGACCAAATCCTCAAGGCAGCAGGATGGTCAGGGGAAAAAACATTCCAACTATTTTATCATAAGCCAGTCATGAAACCTGGAACGTTTGCAGAAACAATTTTAAGTTCTGTAATTTAATTTACCCCATAAATAGGGGCTATAATTTTGTGTTAATAAATTTCATGGATTTCAATGTCGGATTCATGTCTAAATTATGTTGACACAATTCCTCCTACAGTCATTAAGGCAGATGTGATGCATGGACTCGTTTCCACGGCATGAAATCACAGAGCTTTGAAATCTTCACGTAGTCACTCACGTGACTCCGAAGAAAAATAGTAAGATTAAACGAGAACTTACCAGTTCGAAGTTTGATCGTTATTTTATGAGGAGTATGCTGAGGGAATACGTGCCCTCCGCTCCCACCCATGATCATATACTCAACTGGTATTTCTTTCTCTAATCTTACTATGTTTAAGTCATTACAGTTATCTGTGATTTCACACCGCTGCTTTGAAGAATGACACGCATGCGTTCTGGCGGGGTTCTTCACGTATTCCCTCAACGTACTCCTCATAAAATAACGATCAAACTTCGAACTTCGATTCTCGTTTAATCTTACTATTCTTTTTGTAGTTTGTTTGGTTGGTTGTTTGTTTGTCTTTTTGCACAAAGTCCGCGAGCATTGCCACTTTTCATTTCACTGCACATCTCGTATGTGTATGTGACGAGTAAACTTGACTTGACGTGACTTGACCTCGATGAAGACATATGAGTGATCATAAATCATAAATAAAATAAATACAGAAAACAATTTAAATGCTCAACAGGTCAGGCAGCATCAGAATTAAAGAGAAAGGCAACAAAGTACAAGGTTTCTGGAATGTTGGAAGTTGCGGAGAGACTGGAAATTTATGAGAGGCATAGATATAACTTTTTTCCAAAGGTGGAAATATCCAACATTAGAGGGTATAGCTATAAGGTGAGAGGGAGAAAGTTTAATGGGGCAATTATTGTACACGGTGAGTAGTGGAGGCCTGGATCGCATTGCCAGGGGTGGTGGTGGGCCAATATGATAGCGGCATTTAAGAAGCTTTTAGAAAGGCACATGGAAGTACACAAGTAATAGAGGGATATGGATCATCATGTACAGGTAGATGAGATCAGTTTAACTTTCTACGTTCTACACAAACATTATGGGTCAAAGGATCCACTCCTTTGCTGTTCTATGTCACATTTGTGGAGGTTTTCAGCAATGGTGCCAGCCAGTCCTCAACGTGGGAGTGCCACAAAGAAAGTACAAAATGGCTCAAACTTATGTTTACAGACAGAGCAATCACCCAATCCATGCCATTTTAATTGTTTATGAGAAAACAGAGGGAAACAAAAGCTGAGGCATCTCTGAGCTTTCTTATATGGAAGCTCGGAGGGAAAAAAAAGAATTTGTATATATTTAACTGTTTTACAGACTCACGTTGTAGAAAATCATATTATAAAACCATTGCGTCAGTGGGGAAAAAATGATAGAGTTTCAGACTCACAAAAAAACAATATTGTTCCCCTGCAGGTTTTACAAAAAATGTTTTTTTAATAGTGTTTTTGTACTGCAAGCTAAAACTAATAAATGCTACATAGGGTACTATTGCATAAGTGTCCATGTAAGTTTGTTTGTTAATCCCAATGACCATCGTGGTGAAATTGGCAAGTCAAGTCAAGTCAAGTGAGTTTATTGTCATGTGTCCCAGATAGGACAATGAAATTCTTGCTTTGCTTCAGCACAACAGAATATAGAAGGCATGAATACAGAACAGATCAGTCTGTCCCTATACCATTATATAAATATATACACACATGAATAAATAAACAGATAAGGTGCAAATAAACAGATAATGCTCTATTAATGTTCAGAGTTTTGTTTCAGTTGAGTTTAATAGCCTGATGGCTGTGGGGAAGCAGCTATTCCTGAACCTGGACGTTGCAGTCCTCAGGCTCATGTACCTTCTACCTGAAGGTAGCAGGGAGATGAATGTGTGGTCAGGATGGTGTGGGTCCTTGATGATGCTGCCAGCCTTTTTGAGGCAGCGACTGCGATAGATCCCCTCGATGAAAGGGAGGTCAGAGCCGATGATGGACTGGGCAGTGTTTACTACTTTTTGTAGTCTTTTCCGCTCCTGGGCGCTCAAGTTGCCTAACCAAGCCACGATGCAACCGGTCAACATGCTCTCTACTGTACACCTGTAGAAGTTAGAGAGAGTCCTCCTTGACATACCAACTCTCCGTAATTTTCTCAGGAAGTAGAGGCGCTGATGTGCTTTCTTTTGTGCATCAGTGTTCTCGGACCAGGAGAGATTTTCAGAAATATGCACACCCAGGAATTTGAAGCTCTTGACCCTCTCCACCATCGACCCGTTGATATAAACGGGACTGTGGGTCCCCATCCTACCCCTTCCAAAGTCCACAATCAGTTCCTTGGTTTTGTTGGTGTTGAGGGCCAGGTTATTGTGCTGGCACCATTTGGTCAGTTGCTCGATCTCTCTTCTATACTCTGACTCATCCCCATCAGAGATATGTCCCACAACAGTGGTGTCATCAGCGAACTTGATGATGGAGGTCGCACTATGACTGGCTACGCAGTCATGAGTATAGAGTGAGTACAGCAGGGGGCTGAGCACGCAGCCTTGAGGTGCTACCGTGCTGATTGTTATCGAGGCTGACACATTTCCACCAATACGAACAGACTGTGGTCTGTGGATGAGGAAGTTGAGAATCCAATTGCAGAGGGATGCGCAGAGACCCAGTTCTGAGAGCTTGGTAATCAGCTTGGAGGGGATGATTGTGTTGAATGCCGAGCTGTAATCGATGAATAACAGCCTGACATATGAGTTTTTGTTGTCCAAGTGGTCCAGAGCGGAGTGGAGGGCCAGCGAGATTGCATTCATCGTTGATCTGTTGTGGCGGTAAGCGAACTGCAGTGGGTCCAGGTTTTTGTCGAGGTAGGAGTTGATTTACACCATGATCAACCTCTGAAAGCACTTCATCACCACCGACATTAGTGCCACTGGTCGATAGTCGTTGAGGCACGTCACCTTGCTCTTCTTGGGCACCGGTATAATTGATGCCCTTTTAAAGCAGGTGGGAACCTCAGACCTCAGAAGTGAGAGGTTGAAAATGTCCGTAGAAACTCCAGCCAGTTGGTCCACACAGGTTTTTAGAACACGACCGGGTATACCAACGGATCCAGGCGCTTTTCGAGGGTTAACCCCTCTGAAGGATTTTCTGACGTCGGCCTCTGTGACTGTGACTGAATTACCATCACAGCGAATGGGGGCTCGAGAAGGCACATTGGTGTTCTCCCTGTCAAAGCGTGCATAAAATGCATTGAGCTCGTCAGGGAGTGATATTTCGCCGACATTCGAGCTACATCCTGATTTAGCCTTGTAGGAGGTGATTGCATTCAGGCCCTGCCACAGCTGCCGAACATCTGTCTCATCCTCCAGCTTGGAGCAGAAGTCCCTTTTGGCCTTTTTGATGGCCTTACCAAGGTCGTATCTGGACTTCTTGTAGGCCACTATATCATCGGACATGAATGCCCGGTGTCTGGTCTTCAGAAGAGTGCGGATCACAAAGTTCATCCAAGGCTTCTGATTGGGAAACACTCGGAAGGTTTTTGTAGGGATGCAGTCCTCCACACATTTCTTTATGAAGTCTGTAACGACTGTGGCGTATTTGTTCAGGTCCGTTGCCGAGTCCCTGAACATTGCCCAGTCTACAGACTCCAAACAGTCCTGGAGTTGTTCCTCTGCCCCCTCCTCTCCCTTTCCCAGATGCTTGCGTACGGTCCATGCGGTGGATGGAGAACCCTTCAGGCTGGACCACTGAGTCTGGGGAGCTGGGGGTGAACCATGTCTCTGTGAAGCAGAACACAGAGCATTCCCTCAGCTCCCTTTGATAAAGCAGCGTTGCCCTTAAGTCCTCCACTTTATTTTCTAGTGACTGTACGTTGGCCAGTAGGATAGTAGGGAGTGGGGGCTGAAGTCCCCTCCGCTTTAGTCTGACCGTGTTCTTAAGAGACAATTATGTCTGATTACTGCAGGGAGGTTACATGGAAGGAGTGTTTTCCCAGAGACAGTTTTTGATGCCAGCTTTTTTTATTAGCTTGTCAATTTCTAAAGTGACTTTTAAAGTGGATCTATAGTTCCTGACCAAAATTACATGATAACCATTTTGGCTCGTGCACTATAGTGTTCCCCAGTTTATCACTTGTGTTATATCCAATTTGCGTTACATAGACGTGTTTTATAGTAAAACCATCAGTACCCATTTTGCAACATTTGCAAGGCTCAGTGTGGGGCACACAGGACAAAGATCAGTCTTACTAAATGACGAACCGAGCTTGTGCAAACCACTCAGCTGAAGAAATATCCTCTGCTCATCCAGACTGTGAAATCCTGTTAGATTTGCGGTTATCTCAGTGACTCATTCTTCTTTCTTCTTATAGCCTTTGTTATGAGATAAATGAAACTTTCACTACTCGTAATTAACTTAACTTTATTTAAGCTTTAAGCAACTTATTTCTGCAATACACAAACTCAGAAACGTCTGGCAAACATGGCTGATTCCGCAGGCTTTTCCCGCCCGAAATACTTTGCACATGCGTACACTCCGAAAATGTCCTGCGCATGCGCACACTCCAGAAATGTCCTGCGCATTCGCACACTCTAGAAGAGCTCCGCACATGCGCACATTGCCCACTTCATTCTCCCCTCCTATTTATAAGTTGAGACGGTCAGGAGGTTTAATACGTCTTGATGACCGTCGCAGCACTGGAGCCTCAGGAGATACCGGTGTTTCAATAGCTGGGGGTAGATATTTTGCTTGGTCATCAACTTCACTCATATTGTTATTTAGATTTTCAATTTTAGAATTTCTTGTAGAAGTTTCCATAGAGGATGCTGGAAGTGTTGGAGGAAGTTCCCGATTAGTGTTATCAAGAAGCGACGGAGCTGACGGAGGAAGTTCTCGATTAGTGTTATCAGGAAGTGACGGAGCTGATGGAGAAGACGGACATGGTGCAAGGTCACAAAGTGAGACAGTTGACTGACGTCCATCCTGATGCTTGATAGTTGCATAAGAACGGTTGACATCAGTCAGTTCAACTTCATCAACAAAAGGCTCATTCTTATTTAATCGGACATAACGACGAAGCAACACAGGCCCAGGGCTAGTCAACCATGATGGAAGGGAAGTACCAGTAGAAGAACAGTGTTTGAAGTTAAAGAACCGCTCGTGTGGAGTAGTATTGGTAGCAGTTGACAGTAGAGATCTGATGGAGTGTAATGAATCTGGTCGAACACATTCCCAATGCTGATCTGGTATATCATTTGACTTTAAAGCCAGTTTCACTGCTTTCCAAATGATTCCGTTATACCTCTCAACCTGACCATTTCCAATAGGATGATATGGTGTTGTTTTACTTGTTGCAATTCCTCTCTTAGAAAGGTAGTCCTTTAAATCTTTTGACATGAATGAGGTGCCCCTATCAGAATGTATGTAACTTGGAAATCCACAGAATGAAAACAGTTGATCTAAACATTTGATAACCATAGCAGCTGAAATATTTGGACAAGGAAAGGCAAATGGAAACCTCGAATATTCGTCAACTAAGGTAAGTATATAAAAATTTCGAGAGGAGGATGGTAAAGGCCCTTTGAAGTCAATACTCAAATCTTCCATAGGTTGAGTAGCTTTGATCAATCTTCCTTCTTCAGGACGGAAGAACCTTGGTTTTAAATCAGCACAGATTCTACATGAAGCACATGTCATCTTCACATCTTCTGTAGAGAAAGGTAAGTTTTTGGAACGAACATAGTGTAACAAACGAGTGACTCCAGGATGACACAGCCCATTGTGAAGATCAGTGAGTGCAGAAGAATGAACAGAGGCACAAAATGCTATTCTTAATGTATCCGGAGCAACATTATCCTTACCAGGGCTGTACTCAATTGAATAACTATATGCAGATAACTCAATCCTCCATTCATGAATTTTACTGTTTATAATCATCGTTCGTTTCCGATTATCCAGCATAAAAGCTACTGAACGCTGATCTGTTATCAAAGTGAAGTGCAGGCGAGCAAGGAAATGACTCCATTTCCTCACTGCTTCAATAATTGCTGTAGCTTCCTTTTCGACGGGTGGGTAGTGCAATTCACTACCTTGGAGAGTACGAGACATGAAAGCAACTGGTCGTCCTCCTTGATTTAATGTTGCTGATACTGCTAAATCAGAGGCATCACATTCAACAACAAAGGGGAGATCCTCATCGATGGCGTGTAATGTCGCAGATTCCAATTGTTTCTTTAAAGAAGTAAAGGCACCAATTGCTGAAGAGTCAAGGGGGAAAGATTTTGCTCTAATCAAAGGTTGAATTTTGTCAGAAAAATTTGGTATCCATTTAGCATAATATGCAAACATCCCAAGAACCCTTCGTAGAGAGTTTAATGCAGCTGGAACAGGTATCTCTTGGAGTGGGCGGAGTCTTACTGGATCAGGCTTGATTATATCATTTCCAACCCAATAACCAAGAATATTAATTGATGATACTGATGTTATTGACTTAGCCTCATTTAATGTTAGATTTTTAGAATGTACAACATCTAAAAACCGTTGTACATTTCATCATGTTCAGTTTGGTCTTTTCCTGCAATAGTTATATTATCAAGATAAGGGAAAGTATCTTTAAGGTTTTCCTGTTCAACAAGTTTGTCCATCTCTCTCTGAAAAACAGCCAGGCCGTTAGTTACACCAAAAGGAACTCTGCAGTAGTGATATAATTTCCCATTTGCTTCAAACGCAGTGTATTTCTTCTCTGATTCCTTCAGAGGAATTTGGTAGTAAGCACTTTTTAAGTCAAAAGTAGAGAATATCTTATACTTAGCTAATGTATTGATAATCTCTTCTATTCGAGGTAATGGTTCTGAACTTAAAGAAAGGTAACTTTGAGGGTATGAGACGTGAATTGGCCAAGATTGACTGGCAATTAATTCTAAAAGGGTTGACGGTGGATATGCAATGGAAGACATTTAAAGACTGCATGGATGAACTACAAAAATTGTTCATCCCAGTTTGGCAAAAGAATAAATCAGGGAAGGCAGTGCATCCGTGGATAACAAGGGAAATCAGGGATAGTATCAAAGCGAAGGATGATGCGTACAAATTAGCCAGAAAAAGCAGCATACCGGAGGACTGGGAGAAATTCAGAGACCAGCAGAGGAGGACAAAGGGCTTAATTAGGAAAGGTAAAATAGATTATGAAAGAAAACTGGCAGGGAACATAAAAACTGACTGCAAAAGTTTTTATAGATATGTGAAAAGAAAGAGATTAGTTAAAACAAATGTAGGTCCCTTGCAGTCAGAAACGGGTGAGTTGATCATGGGGAACAAGGATATGGCGGACCAATTGAATAACTACTTTGGTTCCGTCTTCACTAAGGAAGACATAAATAATCTGCCGGAAATAGCAGGGGACCGCGGGTCAAAGGAGTTGGAGGAATTGAGTGAAATCCAGGTTAGCCGGGAAGTGGTGTTGGGTAAATTAAATGGATTAAAGGCCGATAAATCCCCAGGGCCAGATAGGCTGCATCCCAGAGTACTTAAGGAAGTAGCTCCAGAAATAGTGGATGCATTAGTAATAATCTTTCAAAACTCTTTAGATTCTGGAGTAGTTCCTGAGGATTGGCGGGTAGCAAACGTAACCCCACTTTTTAAGAAGGGAGGGAGAGAGAAAACGGGGAATTACAGACCAGTTAGTCTAACATCGGTAGTGGGGAAACTGCTAGAGTCAGTTATTAAAGATGGGATAGCAGCACATTTGGAAAGTGGTGAAATCATTGGACAAAGTCAGCATGGATTTACAAAAGGTAAATCATGTCTGACGAATCTTATAGAATTTTTCGAGGATGTAACTAGTAGCGTGGATAGGGGAGAACCAGTGGATGTGGTGTATCTGGACTTCCAGAAGGCTTTCGACAAGGTCCCACATAAGAGATTAGTTTACAAACTTAAAGCACACGGCATTGGGGGTTCAGTATTGATGTGGATAGAGAACTGGCTGGCAAACAGGAAGCAAAGAGTAGGAGTAAACGGGTCCTTTTCACAATGGCAGGCAGTGACTAGTGGGGTACCGCAAGGCTCAGTGCTGGGACCCCAGCTATTTACAATATATATTAATGATCTGGATGAGGGAATTGAAGGCAATATCTCCAAGTTTGCGGATGACACTAAGCTGGGGGGCAGTGTTAGCTGTGAGGAGGATGCTAGGAGACTGCAAGGTGACTTGGATAGGCTGGGTGAGTGGGCAAATGTTTGGCAGATGCAGTATAATGTGGATAAATGTGAGGTTATCCATTTTGGTGGCAAAAACAGGAAAGCAGACTATTATCTAAATGGTGGCCGACTAGGAAAAGGGGAGATGCAGCGAGACCTGGGTGTCATGGTACACCAGTCATTGAAAGTGGGCATGCAGGTGCAGCAGGCAGTGAAGAAAGCGAATGGTGTGTTAGCTTTCATAGCAAAAGGATTTGAGTATAGGAGCAGGGAGGTTCTACTGCAGTTGTACAGGGTCTTGGTGAGACCACACCTGGAGTATTGCGTACAGTTTTGGTCTCCAAATCTGAGGAAGGACATTATTGCCATAGAGGGAGTGCAGAGAAGGTTCACCAGACTGATTCCTGGGATGTCAGGACTGTCTTATGAAGAAAGACTGGATAGACTTGGTTTATACTCTCTAGAATTTAGGAGATTGAGAGGGGATCTTATAGAAAGTTACAAAATTCTTAAGGGGTTGGACAGGCTAGATGCAGGAAGATTGCTCCCGATGTTGGGGAAGTCCAGGACAAGGGGTCACAGCTTAAGGATAAGGGGGAAATCCTTTAAAACCGAGATGAGAAGAACTTTTTTCACACAGAGAGTGGTGAATCTCTGGAACTCCCTGCCACAGAGGGTAGTCGAGGCCAGTTCATTGGCTATATTTAAGAGGGAGTTAGATGTGGCCCTTGTGGCTAAGGGGATCAGAGGGTATGGAGAGAAGGCAGGTACGGGATACTGAGTTGGATGATCAGCCATGATCATATTGAATGGCGGTGCAGGCTCGAAGGGCCGAATGGCCTACTCCTGCACCTAATTTCTATGTTTCTATGTTTCTAATGGATATGCATCAAGCTCCGTGAACTGGTTTATAGTTTGAGAGTAATCAATGCAGAGTCTCTTTCTATGTCTCTCCAAGGGGTCCTTAACCACGACAACTTGTGCCCTCCAAGGGGAAGAACTGGGTTCTATAATCCCTTTTTGTAAAAGATTAGTTACTTCTGTGTTGATAAAGTTCCTATCATCTTTACTAAAATGTCTTGATTTTGTAGCAATTGGCTTGCACTTGGAGGATAAATTAGTGAATAATGAAGGACATTAAACAGATGCAGCAGAAAGACCACACAATATTGGTGGCTTTGACAATACAAGATCAGGCATAGTTCCTTCATACATTATTTGAAGTGATCTGTGCAGTTTCTGGAAATCCTGACCTAGAATTATATCGCTACACAAATTTTTCAAAATACCAAAACATACAGATTTATAGCTAGGTTTGTTCAGAATAAAGTCTACAATACAATATCCAATCATTTGAGTATTGAGAGTTGTCAGAGCCATCGAGATTTCTCTATTTGAAGGAATTGTAGTTAGATTTAGTCGATACACAACTTGTTCACTTATAAAACTTTCTGAACTGCCAGAATCAAGTAGTACATTAAGTGTATAGCCATTAATGGATAGCGTTTTAGCTGCATGAGACAAGCTCTGAGGAAATGCAGCTGTAATTGCACATAAAGAAGGCGTGTACATGGCAGCAGTCACACTTTTAGTAGTTGCTTTGGACTTGCATACTCTAGAGTTGCATACTCAAGTTGTCCCTTCTTGCCACAACTATTACAAGTTGCCTCTCGAGCAGGACATGTCTCTCTCTTATGAATATTACCCCCGCAAAAGTAACAGTTCCGTTTTAAATAATTATATGCTGCGGCAAGGGCACCTTTATCAGTAGAAATTATTTCAGTTTGCTCCATATTAGTACGTGGGTGAAATTCTTTTGTAGTAGTTGCAGCAGAATACACATTAGATGAGCCATAAGCATCTGAAATTTTCTGAGCCAAGTCTAAAGAGTAAGCTTGATTGTAAGCTGACTGTAAATCCAAGGTTTTGTGTTCTAATAGTCTCTGTCGTATTAAAGGCGATGCCAAACCATTGATAAAAGAGTCTCGAATAACTTCCTGTCGATATTGATCAGCCGTAACTGCTTTGAAGGCACAGTCTTTACTAAGTCTTTGAAGTTCTTGTAAAAATTCAACAAGTGACTCACCAGGTTTTTGTTTCCGAGTAGCAAGGAGGTGTCGAGCGAATATCACGTTGGGTGTCTTAACGAAGAGTTTGCTTAATACATCAATAGCAGAATCATAAGTTGTACATTCCTCTATGTAATCATATACATCAGAATAGACGGAGCTTATTAATGTCTTGAGTCTGTCTGGTGCATCATTGCCACACTCATCAAGGAAGTTATTTAGTTATTTAGTATACGAAGCCAGTGCTTCCAATTCTTTGCAGCAGCAGGTGAGTTGGGATCCAGATCCAAGCGTTGTGGTTTCAGTAGCTTCTCCATCCCAAGTCGGACTGTTTGACTTCTGAGATAAGTTGCTTAAATTGTTATGAGATAAATGAAACTTTCACTACTCGTAATTAACTTAACTTTATTTAAGCTTTAAGCAACTTATTTCTGCAATACACAAACTCAGAAACGTCTGGCAAACATGGCTGATTCCGCAGGCTTTTCCCGCCCGAAATACTTTGCACATGCGCACACTCCGGAAATGTCCTGCGCATGCGCACACTCCAGAAATGTCCTGCGCATTCGCACACTCTAGAAGAGCTCCGCACATGCGCACATTGCCCACTTCATTCTCCCCTCCTATTTATAAGTTGAGACAGTCAGGAGGTTTAATACGTCTTGATGACCGTCGCAGCACTGGAGCCTCAGGAGATACCGGTGTTTCAATAGCTGGGGGTAGATATTTTGCTTGGTCATCAACTTCACTCATATTGTTATTTAGATTTTCAATTTTAGAATTTCTTGTAGAAGTTTCCAGAGAGGATGCTGGAAGTGTTGGAGGAAGTTCCCGATTAGCGTTATCAAGAAGTGACGGAGCTGACGGAGGAAGTTCTCGATTAGTGTTATCAGGAAGTGACGGAGCTGATGGAGAAGATGGACATGGTGCAAGGTCACAAAGTGAGACAGTTGACTGACGTCCATCCTGATGCTTGATAGTTGCATAAGAAGGGTTGACATCAGTCAGTTCAACTTCATCAACAAAAGGCTCATTCTTATTTAATCGGACATACCGACGAAGCAACACAGGCCCAGGGCTAGTCAACCATGATGGCAGAGAAGTACCACTAGAAGAACGCCGTTTGAAGTTAAAGAACCGCTCGTGTGGAGTAGTATTGGTAGCAGTTGACAGTAGAGATCTGATGGATGTAATGCATCTGGTAGAACACATTCCCACTGCTGATCTGGTATATCATTTGATTTTAAAGCCAGTTTCACTGCTTTCCAAATGATTCCGTTATACCTCTCAACCTGACCATTTCCAATAGGATGATATGGTGTTGTTTTACTTGTTGCAATTCCTCTCTTAGAAAGGTAGTCCTTTAAATCTTTTGACATGAATGAGGTGCCCCTATCAGAATGTATGTAACTTGGAAATCCACAGAATGAAAACAGTTGATCTAAACATTTGATAACCATCGCAGCTGAAATATTTGGACAAGGAAAGGCAAATGGAAACCTCGAATATTCGTCAACTAAGGTAAGTATATAAAAATTTCGAGAGGAGGATGGTAAAGGCCCTTTGAAGTCAATACTCAAACGTTCCATAGGTTGAGTAGCTTTGATCAATCTTCCTTCTTCAGGACGGAAGAACCTTGGTTTTAATTCAGCACAGATTCTACATGAAGCACATGTCATCTTCACATCTTCTGTAGAGAAGGGTAAGTTTTTGGAACGAACATAGTGTAACAAACGAGTGACTCCAGGATGACACAGCCCATTGTGAAGATCAGTGAGTGCAGAAGAATGAACAGAGGCACAAAATGCTCGAGTTAATGTGTCCGGAGCAACATTATCCTTACCAGGGCGGTACTCAATTGAATAACTATATGCAGATAATTCAATCCTCCATTCATAAATTTTACTATTTTTAATCTTCGTTCGTTTCCGATTATCCAGCATAAAAGCTACTGAACGCTGATCTGTTATCAAAGTGAAGTGCAGGCGAGCAAGGAAATGACTCCATTTCCTCACTGCTTCAATAATTGCTGTAGCTTCCTTTTCGACGGATGGGTAGTGCAATTCACTACCTTGGAGAGTACGAGACATGAAAGCAACTGGTCGGTAACCCACTAGTCACTGCCTGCCATTCTGAAAGGGACCCGTTAATCCTTACTCTTTGTTTCCTGTCTGCCAACCACACATCTATCCATGTCAGCACTCTACCCCCAATACCATGTACCCTAATTTTGCCCACTAATCTCCTATGTGGGACCTTATCAAATGTTTTCTGAAAGTCCAGGTATACTACATCCACTGACTCTCCATTGTCCATTTTCCTAGTTACATCCTCAAAAAATTCCAGAAGATTAGTCAAGCATGATTTCCCCTTCGTAAATCCATGCTGACTCAGACCAATCCTGTTACTGCTATCCAAATGTGCGGCTATTTCATCTTTTATAATTGACTCCAGCAACTTCCCCACCACCGATGTCAGGCTAACTGGTCTATAATTCCCTGGTTTCTCTCTCCCGCCTTTCTTAAAAAGTGGGATAACATTAGCTACCCTCCAATCACAGGAACTGATCCTGAGTCTATAGAACATAGGAAAATTATCACCAATGCATCCACAATTTCTAGAGCCACTACCTTAAGCACCCTGGGATGAAGACCATCAGGTCCTGGGGATTTATCAGCCTTCAGTTCCATCAGTCTATCCAACACCATTTCCTGCCTAATGTGGATTTCCTTCAGTTCCTCCGTCACCCCAGATCCTCTGGCCACTACTATATCAAGAAGATTGTTTGTGTCCTCCTTAGTGAAGACAGGTCCAAAGTACCTGTTCAACTCAACTGCCATTTCCTTGTTTTCCATAATAAATTCACCTTTTTCGGTCTTCAAGGGTCCAACTTTGGTCTTAACTAATTTTTTCCTCTTCACATACCTAAAGAAGCTTTTACTATCCTGCTTTATATTCTTGGCTAGCTTACCTTCGTACCTCATCTTTTCTCCCCGTATTGTCTTTTTAGTTATCTTCTGTTGCTCTTTAAACATTACCCAATCCTCTTGCTTCCCGCTCATCTTTGCTACGTTGTCCCTTAGGTCGCCCCTTACTCCCCTTGGAATCTTTCTTCCTCCTAGGAATTAACTGATCCTGCACCTTCTGTATTATTCCTAGAAATACCTGCCATTGTTGTTCCACTGTCATCCCTGCTAGTGTATCTTTCCAGTCAACTTTGGCCAGCTCCTCCCTCATGGCCCCATAGTCCCCTTTATTCAACTGTAACACTGACACCTCCGATCTACTCTTCTCCCTCTCCAATTGTAGATTAAACCTGACCATGTTATGGTCACTACCTCCTAATGGCGCATTAACCTCAAGGTCCTTTATCAAATCCGGTTCATTACATAACACTAAATCCAGAATTGCCTTCTCCCTGGTAGACTCCAAGACAAGCTGTTCTAAGAATCCATCACAAAGGCACTCTACAAAGTCCCTTTCTTGAGGTCCAGTACCAACCTGATTTTCCCAGTCTACCTGCATTTTGTGTCTATCTTCCTTTGAGACCTACTGGTCATAACCTCTACCTTCCCATCAATCCTTCCATTTGCTGACCTTCTACTGTGGTTCCTATCCCCCGCCACTCTATTCCGAGTAATACTAGTGAATCTCTCCTCAGGTTCTTGTACAGGTGGTCTCTACATCAGAAGAGACCACAATGGTCCCAAAAATATGAAACCCTGCCTCTACACCAAGTCCAGCCATATGTTCATCCATCCTATTCTCCGATTGCTACCCTCACTGGCACTTGGCACTGGGAGTAATCAGGATATTACTACCCTTGAGGTCCAGCTTTTTAACCTTTCGTCTAACTTCCTATATGCACTGTGCAGGGCCTCATCCCTTTTCCTACTTATTTCCTACCTATAAGGTCCTGCAAAGGACCAATGAGGTCCTGGAGGACCTATGAGGGGCTTCTAAATGACAAATTATCTGTGTCTGAACGTGCTGCTAATAATCTATACCATAATTGAATTACAAACTCTTAAAATATAAAGCAGTCAGATTTTTCAAAGGATTTTTAAAGCCATTTAATCCTGTGCTTTAAGAATAGCCTGTGTGCATCTTAGATAACATTGCCATACCAAACTAAATTCACAGAATCAACAGGGAGTTATGAGTATAGCAACTATCATCTGATGTAATAAATTTAAGATAGGACGTTAATGCGTTTTAAGCTATTTCTGCTGCCAAAGTATCTGTATTACAGGAACTCAATCTCTTGCAAATCCAATTCACTATCACCCTGTAAACATAACTCTAACTATAATTAGTGGAAACATGAGGCAGTGGAGGCAGGAGGCAGGTTTGCCACTGCTACACGGGTGGGGTTAAACAAAATAGTGAAGGGGGAGAGGGGGAGACAAATTGGAAATACAAGGATGGAGTTAAAGGGAAAGAGAATAGAGGAAAAGTTAAGAAAGACACCAGAATTAACGGGACAAAGCTCACGAAGGGATAGGAGAGTATAGCCAAGTGAAATAGGAATTGATGTGAAAGGTGAGGTGAGTAATGGATTAACAGTATTATATATGAATGCGCGAAGTATAAGAATTAAAGTGGATGAGCTTGAGGCTCAGTTAGAGATTGGCAGATATGATATTGTGGGGATTACTGAGACATGGCTGCAGGAGGATCAGGACTGGTAACTGAATATTCAGAGTTATACGTCCTATACAATGGACAAGCAGGTGGGCAGAGGAGGTGGGGTAGCTCTGTTGGTGAGGGATGAAATTCAGTCCCTGACGAGGGGTGACATAGGGACTGACGATCTAGAGTCGCTGTGGTTAGAATTGAGGAATTGTAAAGGGAAGAAGACACTAATGGGACTCAACAGGCCCCAAGCAATAGCCTGGATATAGGGTGCAAGTTGCAGCAGGAGTTAAAACTGGCATGTAACAAAGGTAATGCCACTGTGGTTATGGGAGATTTTAATATGCAGGTAGACTGGGAAAATTAGGTTAGTTCTGGACCCCAAGAAAGGGAGTTTCTAGAGTGCCTCCGAGATGGATTCTTAGAGCAGCTTGTAATGGAGCCGACCAGAGAAAAGGCAATTCTGGATTTAGTGTTGTCTAATGAGCCAGATTTAACAAGGGATCTTAAGGTAAAGGAACCACTAGAGATAGTGACCATCATATGATAAATTTTAATCTGCAATTTGAGAGGGAGAAGGTTAAATCAGAAGTGTTGCAGTTGAACAAAGGGGGCTATGAAGGCATGAGAGAGGAGCTGGCCAAGGTCGACTGGAAAAGGATCCTAGCAGGAATGACGGTGGAACAGCAATGGCAGGAATGTCGGGGCATAATCCAGAAGATGCAGGATCATTTCATTCTAAAAAGGAAGAAAGATTCTAAGGGGAGTAGGAGGCAACCGTGGCTGACAAGGGAAGTTAGGGATGAAATAAAACTAAAAGAAAAGGTGTATAACACAGCAAAGAGTTGTGGGAAGCCAGACGATTGGGAAACTTTCATAGGCCAACTACCCTGGCTGCCATTACGATGACCCATAACTTCTCCCAGTCAGTAAATATTTTAAGTATTTTTTGTGGAATTTTGGGGACATTTGACTTTAATATTTGACCTTAAAATGTATGTTTTTGTGTGAAATATTCACAATGAATTCATGTATGTTGCAGACTCAGCAACAGATGAGACACATGGGACAGCCACTGATGCCACTGATGGGGCCACAACAGCAGGCTCACCAGGAATCTAATGTTATACTTTTTTGTGAATTGGACTTGAAATTCTTTGTCACACACAACTTGTGAAAAGTTTTATTTGCCTTCCACTTAATATTGAAATGTTTCCGCGTTGCAGCCAGCCACTGATGGGACCACCACAGATGCCACCACCAGTGATGTCATGCTCACCGATGGCCACCCAGTTCCACAGGACAGCAGCAGTCCTATTCACAGCAGCAGTCTACATCAACACCATCATAGCTGTTAGCCACTACTTCCACATACAATGTCTTGCAGCCTGCAAGATCTAGTAGCTTCTCTGCACTCTCAGCTGCATACACATACTACTCCTGCCTTGACACACCCAGATCTGCACCAGTGACACCAGAACAGACTCATGACGCAAGTGGGGACTTAAGTTTGGGTTTCACAGGATTAGTGGGCACAGATCACCTATCAGTGATATGTGTCCATAAATGATGTTAAGTCCAGTATATTTTTGTACGTATTATGTTTGAAGTATTAAGTTTAAAGTTTATTGAAACTCAACGACCCTCCTTGGCGTATGGGAGTGCACTGTTGTATGTTCTTTCAAATCTAATGATAAATCAACCCTTTTTTGTGGTAAAAAGTGATAATTATTTATAGATTTATTATAGACAATTTCAAATTTTGTGTGATTATAATATTTTAGTATGCACTGTTGTATGTTCTTATCAACCTTTTTGGTTGTTAAAACTTTTGTTTGTTTCAATATCAATAAAGGAAATGCTTGACATTTTGACCGCAAATTGATGTACGAAGATATTATATTTCAGCGTAGTGTCTCATGGCATCACTTTCAAATATTTAATTTTCATATATTTTGATCAATAAAACAAACACAAACACAAGCATTACACTGCAGCTTCTTCTTCTTGTGAGAGCAATGCCCTCTGATTGGAAACCCCACCCTACAACCTCTTTTATAGTAAAACTGGGTGGTTCCATTGTTTTGGAGGCCAAAATGACGTGAATTGTCTTAAGTTGTCGCCGACGGGGTCGTAGCTTGTCGCGGACGGACGTAGGTGTCGTCATAGGTGGATGTCCTAAGTCGCGACAATTGGGGTTGGTGGGAGCTTGCCATAGCTTGACGTTGACTTGGTGGTAGGTTGTTGTAGCTTGTCGTAGACATTGTCGTACGGGGGTCCAGTCGCCGTTTTTTTCAGCGACCTGCTATGACTGTGACAGTCGCCTAAAAAATCGCCTAAGTGGGACAGGCACATTACTGTCTTCATAATAGACCCAAATTTCAGCTACAACAATCGTTAGAATACAGAGCCAAAAACTGCAGGATTTCACATGACAGAAACTTGACTTTATTTCCTGAAATCATATAGGTTTTCAGTGAAACTCACGCAGCTCTGATAATTTGTACGTTTTGCTTCGCTTCTTGTACACTAATGATAAATTATGCCTTGTTCTATATTGGTCCTTGCCATAAATAGGGCATCTTTGTTGCTATAAATGAATCAAATAACTAAGTACAGAAACATTTAAATTTACAGCATTTGAAAAATATAAATAATTGGTCTAAAGATCAGCAATTATCTACTCATGTTTTCTTGGTAGACAAAACTTATAGGCTTGCTAAGATGCGGGGAAATAAGAAATTCAATGTTCCATTGTCAGTTCATATGACAGATACTTTTAACTCGGCATCCCTGGAGGCATAGGAATAGTTGAAACATTGACGACCATCTCTCTCTAAAGATGTTGCCTGACCTGCTCAGTTCCTCCAGAAATTTGGATCCTGCATGGAAGGATGACTAATTTCATTATCATAAGATAAAACCTGGCAAATTTCTTGCAGATAAGTCTACATCCAACAAGTGGGAGGCTTTTAAAAGTGAAATAATGAGATTTCAGGACGAACTAGTTTTTTTATCTCTCATCGCTTAGTGCCAAGAGATATGGGCGCTTGGATAAAGAAAAGAAAAAAAGGAAGCACATGGAAACTGAAAACCAGAGGAGCTTCGAGAGTGATGGGCTTGGTCTGTGGATAAAGAATTGAGAGTAAATGGGGCATGAAATATAACTGGTAGACCCCATTAAGGAAAATACCAGTGTTTATAAATATATTTAGGGCAAGAGGGAAACCAGGGATAGAATGACAGTCTGCATAGAGCCAGAGGGAATCAGTGGGGTTTTAAATGAATATTTGTCATCTGTATTCATTGTGTAGTAGCACATTGAAGTTTGAACATTTTATGAATGTGGCAGGAAATTTATGTAAAATAACGTTAAAAAGAGCTAGTATTCGATGTCTTAGCAAGAGTAAAAGTGGATAAATCCCCAGGACCTGATGATATATAATACTCTGAACATTGAATTTTCCAATTTAAACCATTCTCTTATTGTTTTAATTCTTTCCCTTTTCATACATTTCTTTCAAATTCCCTTGTCAGCTGTGCTTCTTATCTCCTGCTCTGTCTTATCATATCTCCTTTTTTTTTGTTCCAAATTCCAGTATTTTTAGTCTCTCTTGTGTCTCCTTGAGTTGTGGTCACCATTGGCAAAATGCTCTTTCACTGTCATTTCAACCACTATCCTTTGACAGCATTCTTCACTATCTGCAACTCCGCTAATTTTTGTGCCATTTGCAAACATGTTAACAAACCCATCTGCAGCTTCCTACCTCAGAACCTCACCCTTATTTATTACCCGGTGTCAGTACTAATGTGAAATACAACCTCTGGTTGTTACCCACCCTTTCATCTCCTACCACGGGCTCACACGTTGCTCAGCAGACTCACAAGCGGCATGTTATCAAAGGCCTTTATCAAAGGAGAATGAGGTGACTTTGACTGACCAAGGAAGTCAAGGACAGCGTAAAAAGAGAAGGCATATAATATTGAAAAGAAATTGCAAGGGGCGAAAAGATGAAATATGAAGGTAAGCAAGCCAATAATATAAAAGATACCAAAAGGTTCTTCAGGTATATATAGAGCAAAAGTGAGGTAAGAGTGGAGATTGAACTGCTGGAAAATGACACTGAAGAAGTAGGAATGGGGAATACAGAAACAGTGCACAAATTGAATAGGTTTTTTTCCATCAGTCTTCGCAGCAAAAGACACCAGCAACCTGTCAGAAATTCAAGAGAGTCAGGGGGCAGAAGTTACTATTACTAAGGAGAAGGTACTTGGGAAACTCAAAAGTCTGAAAATGGATGTCACCTGGACCAGATGGACTACACCCCAGGGTTCTGAAAGAGATAGCTTTAGAGATTGTGGAGGCATTAATAGTGATCTCTCGAGAAACAAGAGTGGTCCCAGAGGACTGGAAAATTGCAAATTTTACTCCAGTGTTCAAGATGGAAGCAAGGGAAGAGAGGAAGGGTCTCGACCTGAAATGTCACCCATTCCTTCTCTCCAGAGATGCTGCCTGTCCCACTAAGTTACTCCAGCATTTTGTGTCTATAAGCCGGTTAGCGTGACCAGTGGTTAGTAAGATTTGAGAGTCCATTATTGAGGATGGGTTTCCAAGTACTGAGAAGCACATGATAAAATAGGCCAAAATCAGCATGGTTTTGTGAAGGGGAGGTTTTGCCTGACAAATCTGTTGGAATTAGAGTGAGATGCATTCTGAGGTTATTCTGACCACCTGCCTGCTTCCCTTCCTCTGCCTTGAGCTCACACATTGCTTTTCTGAATGTTTTTTTTTTCTTAAGCCAGGGTGACAAATAGTGCTATCCATGTATCCTACAGTCTCACTGTTGCACTGCGGTGCCTACGGCTGCTGCTAAAGTTGGCCAAACCGGTAAAGGCACCAGCAAATGTGTTCATTCAGTTTGCAAGGAGCATCTCAGAATTTCTGCAAACCATACAAATACATGGGACTATTCTTCTGCAAAATCGAATCAAAGACTCATACAGCACAGAAACTTGAGCAATTTTGGGCACATATCCGAGGAAGGATGTTACTGCCTCTGGAGAGGGTCCAGAGGAGGTTTACAAAAATGATCCCAGGAATGAGTAGGTTAGCATATGAGCGTGTCGGCACTGTGCCTGTACTCGCTGGAGTTTAGAAGAATAAGGGGGGAAGCTCATTGAAACATACAGAATAGTGAAAGGTTTGGATAGAGTGAATGTGGAGAGGATGTTTCCACTAGGACTAGAGGTCATAGCCTCACAATTAAACCCCGGTAGATATATTACAGCAGTGATACAGAGGTTTGATTATTACAGGTGTCAGAGGTTATGGGGAGAAGGCAGGAGAATGGGGTTAGGAGGGAAAGATAGATCAACCATGATTGAATGGCAGAGTAGACTTGGAGCTGAATGGCCTAATTCTACTCCTATCACTTTTTACCTTATGAACCAGGCATTTTGGCCGAACTCGTCCATGCCAACCAAGATACCCCATCTAAGCTGATCCCATTGCCTGCATTTGGGCCACATCCATCTAAACCTTAGATTAAAAGAACTGCAGGTTGTGTCGAAGAAAAGTGCTGGAGTTACTCAGTGGGTCAGGCAATATCTCTGGAGATGGATAGGTGACATTTCAGGTCAGTCGAAGATGGGTCCCAACCCGACACATTGACTCTCCATGTCCTCCAGAAATACTGACTGATCGATTGAATAACTCCACTACTTTCTGCCCCCTTGAAAGCCTTCCTAATATCTAATTTTTAAAGTCCTCCTTAAAATGGATTCCAATTTTTAAACTATATAAATTCTCACTAACCAACAAAATACGCTGCTCATG
The DNA here is from genome assembly GCF_010909765.2 of Amblyraja radiata. Lineage (NCBI taxonomy): Eukaryota > Metazoa > Chordata > Chondrichthyes > Rajiformes > Rajidae > Amblyraja > Amblyraja radiata. Next base: position 125,730,513 of record NC_045957.1, on the reverse strand, counting down.
AAAATCCTAATCAAATACAACCATTGGCAAATATAACAACGGCCACAATATTTGATGTCTTCTACTGCTAAGACATGCATGAAACACTGATTAATTAACAACATACTTCCCTGACTGGAAATAAGGTGGAATGTAGAATGGAGGTAAGGAGAAATTGCTTTGTCCCAGAAGGTCTATGGAATTAATTGCCATAGACGGCTGTGGAGGCCAAGACATTAGGTATTTTTAGAGCAGACATTGATAGGTTCATGATTAGAAAGGACGTCAATTGTTACAGTGGGAAACCAGGAGAATGGGTTGAGAGGGAAAAATGGATTGAGAGGGAAAAATGATTGAATGGCAGAATAGACCACATGGGCTGATGGCCTAATTCTGCTCCTATGACATGGACAGGAAAGGGAAATACATTTGTAAACTATTAATTTAAAATATTTGTTTTAATTACTCCTTTAATGGAACTTGCTACCCTATTTTTTGTTTAAACACTACCAAAATTAAAAATTGCAGATGCATTTTCAAAAGCATCTCTGCATCTTTGATTACGATAAATACGGTTTGATACGATAGAACTTTATTTATCCTAGGAGGGAAATTGATCTGCCAACAGTCATAAAAACACAAAATACATGAAACATGAAATTAAAGTGACGAGCGGACAGGCTTGGGGGATGTGCAAAGATTGGGATGGGGTTTGGAGGGGGAGTCAGTCTCAGTCTACCCCACGACAGAAGTGGGAGGAGTTGTAAAGTTTGATAGCCACAGGGAAGGATCTCCTGTGGCGTTCTGTCCTGCATCTTAGAGACAATAGACGATAGGTGCAGGAGTAGGCCATTCGGCCCTTCGAGCCAGCACCGCCATTCCATGTGATCATGGCTGAACCAGTCATTGGTGGAACAAATCTGTTGCTGAAGGTACTCCTCAGGATGACCAGTGTGTCATGGAGGGGGCAAGCTGCATTGTCTATGACGCTCCGCAGTTTGAGCAAGACCACCCCCATGAATCCAACTCTGTCCCCAGGGCGGAGCCAGCCTTTCTGGTGAGTTTGTTGATCCTATTGGTGTCTGCAGCCTTCGCCCTGCTGCCCTAAATTCACTTGCAAATCCTTTCCTTGAATGTGCTGATGTCATGAAGAATCACGTAATTGTTTTATAAACCCAAGTGCAAAATATTATAATTTTGTGGTGATTTATAGTGAATCCCACATAAACAGGAACTATATTACAATTCTTGATGTAAAACTATTTGAATTCACTGACACTAGGACAACATCTGTTAAACTATTTATTTAAACCATTTAGTTGATCACAGGTCAACTGTGAAACTTTCGATCAATGAAGATTATCTGTATTTTCTCTTTTCTGTGCCTTTGACATGCAATAGAGTAAGAAATCTTATGAGAGGCTTTAGAATTGCTGCATTGGAGTCAACCATTTTGTTACAACTTATTTGACAGTTAACAAGGTCAAAGATTACACAAACACACTTTCAAGACAATTAACAGCATGAGCTTTAAAGCATAGTTTAAAACTTTATATGATGAAACATACTTAAGCATTCATCAATAAAATTTAACATCTTATGCAAAGTTTTTTTCCCTCATTTCCTATCAAGTTCACTCCAAAAAGAATGCGTGAATGGGAAACTGAACACAACTGAACCAGTATTACACGATTAGCATGTGATAAACAGTTTTTGCAAAATTGTGGACCATTCATGAATTTAATAGCAAACAGGAGAAAATAAAAACGGATGTTTATATCTGTTAACCTGAATATTAACCAAATAACCAAATATTGAATCACACGAGTTGAATTACATTTGGTTTGCAATACATTGAATGAACAAGACAAAGCATTTTTTAAATTTTCAAAGCAGACAAAATATTAAATTAAAAAAATGTAAAATGCAACACATATTCGCAAACTTCACACCTCCAGTTATGGACACTAAATTAGAGGAGCACCATCTTTTAAAAGGTTGAACGGCAGCTTTTTTTAATGTATTTTCAAACAGAATGATAAATGATGTTGGAACGGAAATACAGCATAGTAATTTTTTAATGATAGTGCCTTTAAAAGAAGAGTAACTGTAGAAAATAAATTCCACTAGTCTGCAAATGTGCCTCTCCACATTATCTGCCAAGTCCAGTTATGCAATGAAAATCGAAATACCTCTCAGTGAGAGTCTGAAAGTCTATAAATGTAAAGAGGGTTCTAATCCAGAAGATAAATTAGGAAGCTTCTCAATGGACAAGACAATCCTTTTAACCTGGCTGCAGCACGCAATTTTCCATTTAAACACGTAGTCAAGAAAAATTAGGACTGAAATATTGTTGAATTCTAAATTATTATTTTTTCAACCATCATTTGAAAAAAAACAATCAGATCATACAATCCCAATCAATGATAAGTTTCATTCCAATTATGAACAGGGATCCAGAGCAGCTTTTGTTTCAAAGCTATGTCTTTGGCGATTAAATGTATGGAGCCGCAAGCAAAGGGAAAACTCTCTGAACCACTAGTTTTGTGCTACAAGATATGTCATTTAAAAAAAAGTTTGTAATTAGAGTTATTATTCAAAGTTTCACTCTAATTTTACATTTAGATAGAAATACTTTTCCCATCTTTCAAGATAAAATGCTAAGCAATAATTTGCTACTCAGACCGTAAAAACAGGACATAAGGATAATGCTTTATACTGCATATAGTTGTAATTAGTTTCAGACACTTCATTTGAAAAATTAACTTTAAAAATATGGGATTTATTTCCCATATTAGGCATAGAGTGAATCAGGAAATTATTTGAAAAAAGACATAATGTTTGAGAAAAAAACTAAAACGGGAGGTGAAAAAGCAGCAGCATATAATGCATAGAAAGTTATGTAATAACTCGATTGTTTGCATTTTCTCTTTATAACCAGAATGAGCAGAGCAACAGTGTAGTCTTATTTGAGTGCAAAATGTGGCTATGCAGATTGAATCCTTCACATCATAGGGATGATGAAACATTAACTATTTTATATATAAATAAATTAAAATTACTACAAAAAATTGATAATCTAATATTAAATCCACCATGAATTAATTTCTATATCAACTGCAACAGTTTATCTTCACATTTTCACTTATGGCTATCAAATGTAATACTAATACAATAAACCAATATTATTTACACATACCAGCTGTCAGTTCCATTTTATTCCACAAAATAGGAGAATATGCACAGCACAAATGGCTGTTGTCATTTTAAGAACATGATGTTTTTTCATGGGTAGGTTACCATTTGTCCTCCTTCAGCATTAGATGGTTCTAAAAAAAAAGTTCAGAGTAGTCTGCGCATATCGATGCAGCTTTAATTGCTGTAAATTAAAGTACTACCTGTTTATTCTCAGCCAGCATTAAGAATAAAACTGGTGAAAAATATCCCCTATAGAAGTGCTTTCTGTGAGTAAGGTGATTGTTGCTGACTGTTAGATTGTTGGCCATTGGTTGTAGAGGAAACACTGTAGCTTGGCATCTGTTGTCCATTTAATCCTGTACTCTGGTAACTTGACACGTCAACATTTGAAGGGGCAGTTTGACTATACACTGTTGGTTGATTTATGTATGTATTTGCTGGCATAGCACTGAAAGAGAATAAAAAGGAGAATCAATCACATTTAAACTTAGGTTCTATTTAATTGCAATATAAACCACTAAAGGGCCTGTCCCACTTGGCGATATTTTCGGCAACTGCCGGCGTCATACAGGGTCGGTAAAAGATTTTGAACATTTCGAAATCCAGCGGCGACAAAAAAAAGTTGCGACACTTGAGGAAACACTGTGCGTCAATACGTCAACACGCCGCGACTTTTTCAGTGACCTGATACGTCAATCAATGATGCCGGCAGTCGCCGAAAAAAATCGCCAAGTGGGGCAGGCCCATAAGACAGCTTAATAATTTTAGTTTAGTTTAGATACAGCGCGGAAACAGGCCTTTCGGCCCACCTGGTCCACGCTGACCAGCAATCCCCGCATATTAACGCTATCCTACACACACTAGGGACAATTTACACTTTTACCAAGCCAATTAACCTACATACCTGTACGTTTTTGGAGTGTGGGAGTAAACCGAAGATCTCAGAGAAAACCCACGCAGGTCACGGGGTGAACGTACAAACTCCATACAGACAGCACCCGTAGTCGGGATCGAACCCGGGTCTTTGGCACTGCAAGCGGTGTAAGGCAGCAACTCTACCGCTGCGCCACCGTAATGAGGCAAGATACTCAGCCACTGATGTTTAAACTGAGTCACGATGTGGGTTTGTGTCCGTGACTATCTCCACCGTTCCCAAGTTAAATGCCACTTCAGTAAAACTGTCGACATGAGTGCATCATCCTTCCATTTCAATTTGTCACCTTGCTAAACTGTGGTGCAATTTCAGCTGAATGGTTTAATTGTTAATCTAAGATTTGTTTGCATCTGTACTCTATCAATCAAGCACCTATAAACAAGCTTTCCCTCCCAACGTTTACTACTTTACATTTGTGTTACAACATTTTTAAATTGCAAGTTTATCAATGTCCCCCTGTAATTTAGGATTTTTAAAAAATTTACATGAACACTATATTTGAGCCATGAAATACCAGAAAATACTAGTTTCTCCTTTCAAAGAAAAGTATTCTTTTAATTCATATTAGCCAAATAATTATAAATACTTGTTACTCCAGTTTCCAATTAGCAGCTAACATATACACAGAAATGTCTGAGAGTGGGCTCAACTGGGGAGATCTCGAAAGAACTGCCAACAACCGAGTGAGGTGGAAGACATTTGTCAATGGCCTATGCTCCTTAGAGGAGCAAAGGGCTTAAGAAGAAGAAGAAGAAGATATACACCTGCTAAAATGGGTTTAAAAATTCTGCAAGAGAGTTCACGAACAATACAAATGATAATCGATCAACACAAAAACACTTACTTGGTAAAAGACGTCAGAGCTTGCTGGGTGGACAGGGCTGAACTTGCTGCTAGAGGGACACCAGCTTGACTAAGTGATGGAATGTGATCTGCTGAAAGACTATAACCCTGGACTGAAGCCATTTGATATGTACCAGATACTACATAAGTGCCACTGGGAGGCTGTCCTGAATATACCTGCTAAAAAAGTTCAAGCATGTGGCATTAAATACATCTGAAATGTACAAACTCACTACAATGAGCAACCAAGTTCTCACTTTCGGCCAAAGAAACATGCCATCAAAGACATTTTGGCTTCCCCACTTTGAATAATGTAACCATTCCTAAATCAGATCAGGCCACATTTATGGCAAAGACTACAATCATCAAAAGTTATGAGATTGTGTACTATTTCATGTAAATTTGTATCTGTTTGAAAATGGCACTGTCAGGTACTGAAACAACTTGAAAACATCATAATCAAGACAAGTTCAGACCATTGCTGGTATCAGTCTCCCACCATCTATTGGTCCAGATGTCTCATACAATCAGAGTAGCATAGTACAGAAATAGGACTTTCAGCTTCACTATGCCAATCAAGGTGCCTTCCTGAGCTAGCCACGTTTTTGTGCATTTGGTCTATATCCATCTAACCCTTTCCTATCAAAGCACCTATCTAAATGATTTTGTTTTAAAAGGTTGTAATTGCATATGCCTTAACCACTTCCTCTGGCAGCTTGTTCCATATACCCACTACTCACCACCATCTATGTAGAAACCTTGCCTCTCAGATTTTATTTTAAAAATTTCTCTCTTACCTCATCTTATCCATACCCATAATGATTTATAAATAAATCTCTATAAGATCACCCCTCAACTTCCTTCACTTCAGTGAAAACACTCAACCTATTCAATGCTGTCTTATACTTCTCGCCCACTAGTTGAAGTAACATAATTGTAAATCTTTTCTGCACCCTATCTAGCTTAATGACACCTTTACTATCATCTGATGACCACAAGATGCTGTACACAATATTTCAGGAACTTAACCGTTTGCCTTGCCAGAGATGTTTCCCGAATTTCAAGGTATTTCCAACATTTTCTGATTTAATAGTGTTAAAGTAACTTCTAAAAATTAACCATGGACTTTATGACAAGGAATATTTCAAGTTTACTCATAGAGTCATAGGCTAATGTAGTGTGGAAACAGGCCTTTCGGTCCAACTCGCCCACACTGGCCAAAAATCTCCCAGCTACACTAGTCCCACTTGCCTGCGCTTGGTCCATATCCCTCCAAACCTGCCCTATCCCTGTACCTGTCTAACTGTTTCTTAAACAATGGGATAGTCCCAGCTTCAACTATCTCCTCTGGCAGCTTGTTCCATACACCCACCGCCCTTTGTGTGAAAAAGTCACCCCTTGGATTCCTATTAAATCTTTTCCCCTTCACTTTGAATCTATGTCCTCTGGTCCTCTATTATCCTACTCTGAGCAAAAGACTGTGCATCTACCCGATCTATTCCTCTCATGATTTTGTATACCTATATAAGATCTCCCCTTAACCTCCTGTGCTCCATGGAATAGAGACCCAGCCTACTCAATCTCTCACTATAGCTTACACCCTCTAGTCCTAGCAACATCCTCATAAACCTTTCAAGAAGGGTTTCTTTCCTATTAAATGGTGCCCAAAACTGAACACAATATTCTAAATGCGGTCTCACCAACGTCTTATACAACTGCAACAACCTCCCAACTTCTATACTCAATACTCTGACTGATGAAGGCCAAAGTGCCAAAAGCCTTTTTGACCACCTTATCTACCTATGACTCGACCTTCAAGGAACCATGCACCTGTACTCCTAGATCTCTCTGCTCTACAACACTACCCAGAGGACTGCCATTTACTGTGTGGGTCCTGCCCTTGTTCGATGTCCCAAAATGCAACACCTCACTTCTCAGTATTAAATTCCATCAACCATTCCTCCGCCCACCTGGCCAATTGAACCAGATCCTGCTGCAATCGTTCACAACCATCTTCACTATCTGCAAAACCACTAACTTTTGTATCATCAGCAAACTTGCTAATCTTGCCCTGTATGTTCTCATTGATGTAGATGACAAACATTAATAATAATAATAATAATAATGTTTCATTTATAGGGACAGTGCATATTAATGAACATTTGCATGTAAATATGCGAGATTGTAGCCAATCAGTAGCTAATTTCCGTCTCTAGTCCCAGGCAAAGGTAGGTGAAGTGTCTTGCCCAAGGACACAACGACAGTACACACTCCAAGCAGGATTCGAACCGGCCACCTTCAGGTTGCCAGCCGAACACTTAGCCCATTGTGCCATCTGTCGTCCTTAATGTAGTAATTAACAGGCCAAGCACCGAACCTTGAGGCACACCATTAGTCACAAGCATCCAGTCTGAAAAGCAACCATCCACCATCACCCTCTGCTTCCTTCCATGAGGCTAATTTTCTATCTATTCAGCTATCTCTCCTTGGATCCCATGCGATCTAACCTTCCAGAGCAGCGTACCATGCGGACACTTGTCAAATGCCTTACTGAAGTCCATGTACACAACAAATGCAGCTCATCAACCATTAAAAAAAAAATCTGATTTGTGAGACACGACCTCCCACGTACGAAACAATGCTGACTATCCCTAATCAGCCCTTGCCCATCCAAATGCCTGTATATCGTATCCCTCAGAATACTCTCCAGTAACTGACCAACTACAGTTGTTAAGCTCACCGGCCTATAGTCCCCAACATTTTCCTTGAAGCCCTACTCGAAAAGAGGTACACAATGTTGAATTCCCTCCATTTTTTTTTACAAAGGTCATATTATTTAAATCATTCCTCTGGCTTCACTTTCCACCATTCTTCTCTGATAGTAATTTGGCTTTTGTCCACCCATTGCCATAGCTCCCACACCTATATCCACCCTTCACTTGCCTGAAATTGTTCCCCCCCTCCCCACCTCTCCTCAAGCTTTCTCCTCATACTACAATCAGTCTGAAGAAGGGTCCTGACTCAAAACATCACCTATCATGTTCTCCAGAGATGCTGCCTGAACTGAACTGCTTGAGTTACTTCTGAACTGTGTGTCTTTTGTTTGTAAACCAGCATCTGCAGTTCCTCATGCCAAGGTATAAACTGTCATTTGTCTTTCCTTCGCTGCACAAAATATTAAATCTGCAGGTTTTTTGATTACATGAGAGATTGAATATATGATGTTCAGCTAAACTATCAAGAAAAAAAATTGTTTGGAAAATTATTTACAATACCTGAGAGACTGCTACAGAGGAGGGTTGCACATAATACTGCTGATTCGGGAGTTTAGCGTACATGGAATACATAGGATCTTCATTCATCAATTTAGCATACAGGGATAGAGCTTCCATCACTTTCACATTTAGATCTGACAGTTCAGAATGCTTCCTAAAACCACAAATTATTACATTGGTATAAGAGCTACCATTGGATGTAAAATAACAGAATAAAATTATGCAGTTGTACAGAGCCCTAGTGAGACCACACCTGGAGTATTGTGTGCAGTTTCGGTCCCCTAATTTGAGGAAGGACATTCTTGCTATTGAGAGAGTGCAGCGTAGGTTTATAAGGTTAATTCCCGGGATGGCGGGACACTCATATACTGAGAGAATGGAGCAGCTGGGCTTGTACACTCTGGAGTTTAGAAAGAGAGGATATCTCATTGAAACGTATAAGATTGTTAAGGGCTTGGACACACTAGAGGCAGGAAACATGTTCCCGATGTTGGCGGAGTCCAGAACCAGGGGCTACAGTTTAAGAATAAGGAGTAAGCCATTTAGAACGGAGACGAGGAAACACTTTTTCTCACAGAGAGTGGTGAGTCTGTGGAATTCTCTGCCTCAGAGGGCAGTGGATGCAGGTTCTCTGGATGCTTCCAAAAGAGAGCTAGATAGGGCTCTTAAAAATAGCAGAGTCATGGGATATGGGGAGAAGGCAGGAATGGGGTACTGATTGGGGATGCTCAGCCATAATCACATTGAATGGCGGTGCTGGCTCGAAGGGCCAAATGGCCAGCTCCTGCACCTATTGTCTATTGTCTATAACACAAAATGAAATGTTAATGGGTCAGATATTTCTCAAACTCTGTGTTCGACAACCAAAAGTGCATGTAACATTTCCCACACGCAGTTTGGGCCAGTCTGAATCCCATCATCATGCATGCAATAATATCAAGAACATAGAAGGAACAGATATCTGTGCTAATAGTGAAAATCGCTCTGTATCTACTGTGCAAAGATGAAGGTACCTTGCAGCTCCAGGTGGCATATCATGCCACATTTTACTTCTGACAAAAACAATTTTTATTTTTTATTTCTGATTTTGATAGTATGAAGCTTAGGAAATTTAAGAGGGCACAGGACGGGGCGGTGCCAGTCCTGACATTGCTTTAGATGCAGGTGTGAATGCCGGCTGAGTATTAACATTATAAAATACAACACATTGAAGATGTGACAGTTCAAGAAAGAATAATGGACAAACAATGTAAAATTAATGCTGTGTGACAAACCAGTCGGTGGTCATATGTCTACAAGTAACATCTATAAAGTGAAAAGTGACGAATCAATTCAATTCTGTGCTCAGTTTATACTCAGTCCCCTTGCAACTTTCAGTGATCCTTTAAAGTGATCTTCAACATGCAGGAGGATTTATTCATCAGATGAGGAAGGTCAGTAGTTGGTAATCTGGAGGTATTCATGCCAGTGTTAGAACAGATAGCTGGAGGTTTCAATGGCTCCAGTTGATGTTGACAACACCAAGGGCTATTAGCACTCTCCAGCATACGTTGCGAACAAATGTGAAAATAGGACTTTTACCTGTCAATTTCTTCTAACTTCTGATCTATGAGTGGCCCCATCTGGTGACAGATACCTGGGAAATTTGGAGAATGGAAAGGTTTGGGAATGGGAAAAGAGAAGTACAGAAGTTAGTCTATAATTGTGTAGGTATATGCAGAAGATAACTGATTAACTAGCCAGTCCAAAAATATACCCATTACAACGCTAACCTAGATGAAGAGTTTAAAACGGTTCCGGGATAGGTTTCTTCAGAAAGTACTCTCTAGAGCCAACAGAGTGCCGGCTAGATATTGGACAAGGTAGGAATTAATGACCTCATTGTGAAGGCATCTGAGGTAGCAGCAATTATAATATCATTGAATTTTACATTCAATTTGAGATGGAGAGGAATGGGTGCAAGATAAGTATTTTACATTTTAATAAGGGCAATTAAGAAGGTATGACAGCAAAGTTGGCCAAACTGAACTGCAAATCAAGTTAAGGGATCTGCGATTTGAGATTGACAGGGGACATTTAAAGCCATCTTTTAGAACTCAGTAGTGTAGATACATTTTAGGTGATAGAAGAATTGCAAGGAAGGTCTCAACAAGTGTAATTAACTAAAAAGATTATAGATAGCATCAAACAGATAAAAAGCACATATTTACATTAAGATGGGCAGGTCAGATTGGACACCAAATACTAAAATAGCAATTGAGTAAAAGATAGTTAATGAATTAAAAGTTTGAGTGCGCAATAAAGCCATTTAGTAATCTAAATAATGATAAGGATAGTTTCTGATAACACTTTTTACGAGAGATAAGTACACCTTGGTGTAATAAAAAGTGTGTGTGTCTGATCATTTAATAAAGTGTGGAGTGAGCTTCCAGTGGAAGTGGTGGAGGCAGGTTCGATTTTATCATTTAAACATAAATTGGATGGGTATATGGACGGGAAAGGAATGGAGGGTTATGGTCTGAGTGCAGGTAGATGGGACTAGGGGAAAATAAGTGTTCGGCACGGACTTGTAGGGCCGAGATGGCCTGTTTCCGTGCTGTAATTGTTATATGGTTATAAAGGAAAATTAGATGGTAGATGAATCACACAAACATTTTATAATCAGTCTTTGTAAGGGCCGGGAGGTTGAAGTGCTGCTGTTGAGCTCACAGTGCAGGGTTTGCTGAGTGCAGGGTTTCGGTAAGCAGGGTGAGTAATGATCAGGTCAAGTTCATTTTCCACTTTCTTAACTGCAAGAGACTGGTAATAAAAGATGTGGAAGTGAGGACTGTGGCATGACCCCCCTGCAATATATGGGAAATCAGGGATGTTTCCAACACCCCTGAAATAACACATTGACAAATATATATAGTCAAAAATATAATAAATACTGTAATACTATAGACCCATAATAGTGCATTAAAAAAAAGTCCGCAGTGCAACCGAAGACACAGTCGAGAAAAGATCATTGTTGCTGAGGAAGTGGTTAGTGTTATGCAGTGTTGAAGAGCCTGTGCTTGCCGGTGAAGAAACTGTTCTTTAAACTTGTAGGCATTGTTTTCAGGCTCTTGCATCTTCTTCCCTAGAAGTGAAATGAGAGCATGGCATCGTTTTTATGGCAGCACATCATATAGATCCCTTCGACAGTGGGGGGTTTAGTACCCGTAATGGACCAGCCTATGTCTACTAACCTCCTTTGAGTCCTTCATTCCGAGGGGTCCAGGTTACCACACCAGGCTGCAATGTAACCTATCAGTATGCACTTTTCCATACATCCGTAGAAGTCCGATAGTGTATTCATCAACATACTAAATCTCCTCACACTGCTTGGGATATGGCAGTGTTGATGAACTTTGTCCTTGCATTGAAGTGTTGGACCCAGGACAGATCCACAGAGATATATATACATCCTCTTGCAATGGTCCTGTTGGCCGGTTTCCTCCCCCACTCCCCCCTGATGTCAACAAAGCTCACTGGTCTTGCTGATTGAGACCTTTAAATCAGATTTTTAACTCCTTCCTGTACTCTTGACTCATCATTACCCAACAAAAGTTGTACAGTCAGTGAAATTAATGATTATGTCGGAGCAGTGTCAAGGTACAGAGAGAGTAGAGTTGGGGAGTGCGCACACAACCTTGCGGTGCTCCTGTGTTGATGATTATCTAGGTGACAGTGTTCCAAGTGATTTCCAATTCGACAAAACGTCTAGGTGAGCAGTAATGGAGGCTGATTCATCAGCGAGGGGAACAAACAGGAGTTGCTTCTGTGACTGAGAGCGAGAGTATAGAATGTCATGTTGCCTCCCAGCTGCAGGGTTCGATCTGAGAGTGGGTACAGAATATATTGAAGGGGAAGATAGATCCACTAACGGTTGCAGTACACATTGGTACTGATGACGTGTGTAGAAAGAGGGAAGAGACCTTGCAAAGTGACTTTAGGGAATTAGACAGAATGTCAAAACGCAGGAAGTTCAAGGTCATAATTGCAGGATTACTCCCTGTGCCATGTGCTGGCAAGGGTAGAAATGAGTGGCTCAAGAGCTGGTGTATAAAGGTGGGCTTAAAGTATTTGATCACTGGGATCACTTCTGACGCAGGTGGGACCTGTACGAGGACAAGAGTTGCTGCTAAACTGAAGAGCCCAATATTCCTGCAGTGGTTCACTCAAGCTACTCAGGAAGGTTTAAAAGGTATTTTATTAGAAGTGTGCAAAACATCATAGTAGATGAGGGCCCACTTTCACTAGACCCTAATTACACCTGACGCGAGCAAAACTACCATATTCGTTAATCTGTCAGCAAGCTAGTCAATACAGTTTCCCTTCCCTAGCGTAGGATGCACTCTAATGGTTGAGCACATTGCAGGCTGTTGTAAAGTAGGATAGCAATATACAAAAGGGAGGCCATGGTTCAATTATAGGGGACATGGGTGAGACAGCATCTGAAGTGGTGTGTACACTATTGGTCTTCCTATTTAAGAAATTATATTATTATAGTTCAGAGGTTTCCTAGGTCAATGCCAGGAATGGATATGTCGCCTTACAAGGGTGGGTTAGAAAGGATAGATCATAATCTACTGGTTGTGAGGGTGGGAAAGACTGTGTGCATTCACCTTATCTATTCCCCCCATGATTTTCTATAAAGATCAACCTTCAGCCTCCTAGACTCCAAGGAATAAAGGCCTGCCAACCTATCCCTGCAGCTATCCTCAACTTACAAGTCTTCTCAGCTTAATAAAATCTTTCCTACAACAGGGTAACCAAAACCGAACACAATACTCAAGTGCAATCTCACCAGTTTTGCACAACTGTACCATAATGTCATAACTCCCACACTCTATGCCCTTACTGATGAAGGCCAGGGTGCCAAACGCCTTCTTCACTTATCTGTCTACCTTGATGTCACTTTAAGGGAACAATGTACTTATACGCCTAGTTTCCAATGCAGGCTTCCTCATAGTGACTTCAACTGAAAACATGCAAATTAATGATCTTTGCCTCACCACTACCTACTTGACCCCTTGCAAATGAAACAGAAAATGAGTATATTTAGCAGGTTGAGTACCATCTGTGGAGATTAAAAAAAAGAGTTTCTTTCTCCACAAATGCCTCTGGACCTGCAGCATTTCCACTTATTAAATGATGAGAGACCTACCACAAATTCCATTGCATTATTATTCCTATTCTTGGCCATTATCTGAGAGTATTTTGCAATTTGACTGAGATAAACCTTCGCAATACAAGACTTTATCAGATCTATATACAAACACCATCCATCTCACATCCATGGTCTGATCGGCAGTGGGAACACTCAACCATGATAATCTATTCAAATTATCTTTTTGCAAACCCTTCATCTGCCATAATGTATAATGTGTAATTATATATAAACAAATTATTCGAACACTTCTGGCTGCGTCCTATCGCACATCATGTCTCGTTCATCCATCATACAAGCTCTCAATCTGGCAATAGATTAATTTTAAATTTCTCGTATCTCTCCAAGTTCCCACTCTGCATCTCCATTGCCCATTTTTAATATCATTCCACTGTCAAAGCAGCCATTTTGTTTCTTCAAGCTCTGCTCCCAGATCCAAAATCTCCTTGTGTGGCTTGGCTTAACATTTTCTCAGCCCCATGTCTAAAATCAATACCAAATCAATTTAAGTTTAAAAAAAAAAAACATGTGTACCAACATTTATAAATGTATGGCTTACATTAATACAGCAGTGAACTGCAGAAAAAGTCAATTGTAATAGGAAACATGTAGCATTCCTACCTTCCAGATGCAGTAGTTCTGTTGGGTCTGGCTGACCATCAGTGGGGTTAGCACTCTGCAGCATACGTAATAGATGATCCATCTTTTCCTAATGACGTAAATAAAAATAGGAATTTGCTTTTGATAAAGTTTTAGATTAGATTAGACTTTATTAATCCCCTTATTCAGGGGAAATTCAGATGTCCTTGCAGCACACTAATAAAAATACAACATAGTATTCATGAAGAAATTCAACACCAAAACATAAAAACATCCCCCCACAGTGCTTCCCACTGTGGGGGAAGGCACAAAGTCCAGTCCCCATCCTCTTGTCCACCCAAAGTCGGGCCTATTGAGGCCTCCACAGTCGCCGCCACGGCGCCCGATGTTCTCGCCGGGTGATGGTACTCCGGCGTCGGGAGAACCCCCAGCGGCTTGGGGTGCCAGGAACGGCCGCCTTCCCACCGTGTTATACAAGAGATCAACAAAAGTGAGTCCACACCATTGCGGCTATACTTTATAACATGGGTTGACAGCTAGGCGAGTTGGAACACGAGACTGAGCAAGAGTTCATTAAATGATTGGCAACATACCACAAAAGTTAGTTTTGTGGTTCCTCAACATAAATAGCTTAGAATATTGAACAGAGATTTATATCGACGTTTACAAAGAATATATATATATATATGTGTATGTGTGTGTATATAATATATATATTTGTTTGTTTGTATGTATGCGTGTGCGCAATATTCCAAAACCCCGCCAAAACAGTACACGATAGCGCTACAATTTTTGGCCCACCTTACTCGCCAAGTTTCGTTCGGATTGATGTTATATTTTACGTTATTGACATTTTAAACCACTTTTCCACTTGCACTGCCCGTCAGCAAGGTTTGACGTCACAATGATGTCACAATGGGATCACGAATCTCATTTACATGAAAACTCGCAATCATCAAAAAAATTAATCCGTTTTATTCAAATTCTTCCGTTTTCATTCACAATGAGATGGCGAATCTCAATTACATTTAAAAAATCACGTTTTTCAAAAATAAATCTGTTTTAACCAAAGTCCGTTTTCATTAACAGCTAACATTTAGGCTATTTTAAAGACAAAACGCGATTTTCATTGTGGAGTGGTGGGATAGAGGGGGTTTCATTTTAAAAAACCATCGCTATTTTCATTGTGGGGTGGTGGGATAGGGGGGTGGAGAGGAGTGGGGTAGCAAGGGGATAGAGGGAGAGGAGGGGTAGGGAAGGGAGAGAGAGGGAAAAGTGGGGGAGGGGAGGGGGGATCGAGGGTGAGGAGGGGGGAATGGGGGAGGTAGGGAGTGTGAGATAGAGGGAGAGGGCAGTGGGGGAAGGGGGATAAGAGAGGAGGGGGGGAGGTTGGGAGTGGGGAATAGAAGGAGAGGAGGGCAGTGGGGAGGTGAGGAGGGAGAGTGGGATAGGGGGGAGGTGAGGAGTGGGGGAGCAGGGATATAGAGGGAGAGGAGGGGCATAGGGAGGGGAGAGGGGTTATGAAGGGAGGGAGTGACTGAGGGTAGGGAAAAGGAGGAGGGAGAAGTGAGGGAAAGAGTGGGGGAAAGGAGGAGGAGAGGGGGAAAAAGAGGGAGGTTGAAGAGATGGGGAGGGAGTGCTGGGGGATGAGTGGGAATGGAGGAGTATAGGGGTAGGCAGAGGGATGGTTGCCATGATTCGCGTCACAACGGGGATCTCTGGCGTCACAACGGGATCCCGTCAGCCGTGCCTGCGCAGTTGGGGGCTATGGGTGACTGGTGGAATATTGCCTTGGGGGAACAGGGTCCAACGGGTCCCACTTGGTCTAGTACTAAATAAAGTTAAAAAGAGTGGACAAAATTATATCAGATGGAATTCCACACAGAGCAGTGAGAGGCCATCCAATCACAGTTAAACAGGTGATTCACAGTTAACCTGGAGTATTGTGTACAGTTATAGTCTCCAAATCTGACATTCTTGCCATAGAGGGAGTACAGAGAAGGTTCACCAGACTGATTCCTGGGATGGCAGGACTTTCATTTGATGAAAGATTGGATAGACTCGGCTTGTACTCGCTAGAATTTAGAAGATTGAGGAGGGATCTTATAGAAACGTACAAAATTCTTAAAGGGGTTGGACAGGCTAGATGCAGGAAGATTGTTCCCGATGTTGGGGAAGTCCAGGACAAGGGGTCACAGTTTAAGGATAATGGGGAAATCCTTTAGGACCGAGATGAAAAAAACTTTTTTCACAGAGAGTGGTGAATCTCTGGAACTCTCTGCCACAGAAGGTAGTTGAGGCCAGTTCATTGGCTATATTTAAGAGGGAGTTAGATGTTGCCCTTGTGGCTAAAGGGATCAGGGGGTATGGAGAGAAGGCAGGTACAGGATACTGAGTTGGATGATCAGCCATGATCATATTGAATGGCGGTGCAGGCTCGAAGGGCCGAATGGCCTACTCCTGCACCAATTTTCTATGTTTCTATGATCTTAATTGTGAAAAGCAGTATATGCGATTTAATTATTCAATATCATGAAGTACACTCATACAAAATATAATCAAAATGGCTAATGAAAAACTGGCATTTATCTCAAAGAATTTGGAATTCAAAAGTTAAGGCGTCATTGTTCAGTCATATTAATCTTTGGTTAGACAATATTTATATTTAGCTTTTCTGTATTGAGCATTAGGAACGGAGCATCAGATTGGGTCTGAAAAAAAGTACCATCTGAAAATGTCACCTATCCATGTCATCCAAAGATACTGCCTGCCTCGCAGTTACTCCAGCACTTTGCATCATCAGGAACTAATACAATACAATAATACAATACAATATTTATTCAATGTCATTTGAACCTCAGTGAGGCTCAAATGAAACTCTGTTTCTACAGCCATACAAACAAAACAATTCCTACAAGACACACAAACAATTCAATTCACACAAACATCCATCACAGTGAATCTCCTCCTCACTGTGATGGAAGGCAAAGTCTTTTCTCTCCCCTGCACCATTTTTCTCCCGATGTTGAAGCCCCAGGCGGGCGTTGGTAAGTCCCACGGCCATTAAGGCCGCGCCGGGCGATGTACGGCCCAGCTCCAGGTCTGAATGTCTCAAAGTTGGAGCCCCCGCCGGGCATTGGAATGTCCCGCGGCCATTAAAGCCGCGCCGGGCGATGCACGGCCCCGCTCCGGGTCGTTCCAACCCCGCGACACGGGCTGGAGAAGTTGCGTTGCGGGAGCTCCGAAAAGCGGTCTCCCACCCGGACCCGCGAGCTCCCGATATCACAGCTGGAGCCTCCGAGCTCCGGCAGCAGCAGCGAGCCACCACTGCTCCCCACGCTCCGAGGCCGTCTAGACCCACGATATAATAATAGCATTGTAGGAATATAAAGTGTACTGGCTAGATTAAAATTAACATAACGAGGTTGTGTTTAGAAGACTGGTGGTTTATCTATTTGAGTAACTGAAAATAGATTCAATAGAAAATAATTGCAATATTGATAACCTGAAATGAACACTGAAAATGCTAGAAACAGTCAACAGATGAAGCAACATTTGTGGAGAGATTATGCTTCTTCAACTTGAAACATTAACTGCATTTCTCTCTCCACAGATGTTATCTGACTTGTTGAATATTTCCTGTTTTTAATTAATTGTTCAAATTCTGGAATTCAAAACAAGGGAGCACTGTAAAACATAGAACAGTACAGCATATGAACGGGCCCTTCGGCCCACAATCTTTGAGCCGAACATGACGCCAAGTTAAACTGATCTCATCTGCCTGTACGTGATCATTATCCACTTCCATGCGCCCCTGAAAAGTCACTTTCGTATCTGCCTCCACCACCCCAGCAATGCATTTCAGTCGCCCCATTACTCCGTGTAAAAAACTTGCCCTTGTACATCTCCATTAAACTTTCCCCCTCTCGACATAGTTATGCCCTCTAGTGTTGGACATTTCCACCCTGGAAAATATGCACCCACATTTTTAAAGTAGAGGTAAGTAATTTAAGTGTGAAAAAAGGAAACATCTTTACTGCACAAAGATCAGTGGAAATCTAGAATTCTGATCAGTAAGCAACTCTTAGTTGCTATTTAATTAGATTCCTCAATTTTTTTGGTGCCATGTTTTTTTCCAAAGATATCTGCTTAGTTTAGTTTATTGTCACGTGTAATGAGGTACAGTGAAAAGCTTTTGTAGCTTGATAACCAGTCATCGGAAATGATTACAATCGAGCCATCTACAGTGGATAGATACAGGATTAAGGGAATCAACCTGTGCAAGATAAAGTCCAGTTAAGTCTGATTAAACTTAGAAACACAGAAAATAGGTGCAGGAGTAGGCCATTCGGCCCTAAAACTGTACGCAATACACCAGGTGTGGTCTCACCAAGACCCTGTACAACTGCAGTAGAGCCTCCCCGCTCCTATACTCAAATCCTTTTGCTATGAAAGCTAACATACCATTCGCTTTCTTCACAGCCTGCTGCACCTGCATGCCTACTTTGAATGACTGGTGTACCATGACACCCAGGTCTCGTTGCATTTCCCCCTTTCCTAATCGGCCACCATTCAGACAATAGTCTACTTTCCTGTTTTTGCCACCAAAGTGGATAACCTCACATTTATCCACATTATACTGCATCTGCCATGCATTTGCCCTCTCACCCAACCCATCCAAGTCACCTTGCAGCCTCCTAGCATCCTCCTCACAGCTAACACTGCCCCCCAGCTTCGTGTCATCCACAAACTTGGAGATGATGCATTCAATTCCCTCGTCCAAATCATTAATATATTGTAAATAGCTGGGGTCCCAGCACTGTGCCTTGCGGTACCCCACTAGTCACTGCCTGCCATTGTGAAAAGGACCCGTTTACTCCTACTCTTTGCTTCCTGTCTGCCAGCCAGTTCTCTATCCACATCAATATTGAACCCCCAATACCGTGTGCTTTAACATTGCATACTAATCTCTTATGTGGGACCTTGTCGAAAGCCTTCTGAAAGTCCAGATATAACACATCCACTGGTTCTCCCTTATCCACTCTACTAGTTACATCCTCGAAAAATTTGATAAGGTTCGTCAGACATGATTTACCTTTCATAAATCTATGCTGACTTCATCCAATGATTTCACCACTTTCCAAATGTGCTGCTATCCCATCTTTAATAACTGATTCTAGCATTTTCCCCACTACCGGTGTTAGACTAACTGGTCTGTAATTCCCCATTTTCTCTCTCCCTCCCTTTTTAAAAATTGGGGTTACATTAGCTACCCTCCAATCCTCAGGAACTACTCCAGAATCTAACGAGTTTTCAAAAATTATCATTAATGCATCCACTATTTCTGCGGCTACTTCCTTAAGTACTCTGTGATGCAGCCTATCTGGCCCTGGGGATTTATCGGCCTTTAATCCATTCAATTTACCTAACACCACTTCCCGACTAACCTGGATTTTACTCAGTTCCTCCATCTCATTTGACCCCCGGTCCCCTGCTATTTCTGGCAGAATATTTATGTCTTCCTTAGTGAAGACAGAACCAAAGAAAAACCTAGCCCGAGGATCTCCAATGATGTAGATAGGTCAGGGCCGCTCTCCAGCTGTTGATAGGATGGTTCAATTGCCTGATAACAGCTGGGAAGAAACTGTCCCTAAATCTGGAGATATGTGTTTTCACACTTCTGTACCTTATGTCTGATGGGAAACGGGATCAGATTATACTCATCTTTGATTACAGTAAGCGTAAATAGAGTCAATGGAGGAGAGGTTGGTTTGTGTGATGGTCTGGGCTGTGTCCACAATGCTCTGTAATTTAATGCGGTCTTGGATGGAGCTGTTCCCAAACCTTACAGTGGGTTGATGCATCCTGATAAAATACTTTCTATGGTACATCTGTAGAAATTGGTGAGAGTTGTTGGGTCAAAGTTTATAGGCAAAAGCTTTCCATCTGGATTTACTTCTGCCGCACCAAAATGTTTCATCAGATTCCACTGAAAGGTAACTGGTGTTTTATTACAACAAAACTGGATTATCTCGATTGTAATCATGTAATCAATGTAATCATTGAAGATGTGATCAAAAAGGTCCATGAGGGCAGAGCTGTAGATGTTGTATATGTGGACTTCAGCATAGCATTCAATAAGGTTCCATAGGGTAGGCTGCTCTGGAAGGTTAGAGCGCATGAGATCCAAGGAGAGATAGCTGAATAGATAGAAAATTGGTCATGGAACGAAGCAGAGGGTGATATTGGAAGGTTGCTTCTTGGACTGGAGGTCTGTGACTAGTGGTGTGCCTCAGGGTTCGGTGCTGGGCCCGTTACTGTTTGTCATCTACAGTATATCAATGATTTGGATGAGAACATACATAGCAAGATTAGCAAGTTTGCAGATGATGCAAAAGTGGCTGGTTTTATAGATAGTGAAGATGTTTGTGAAAAATTGCAGCAGGATCTTGATCGATTGGACAAGTGGGCTGAGGAATGAATGGTTGATGGAATTTAATACGGAGAAATGTGAGGTGTTGCATTTTGAGAAGTCGAACATGGACAGGACCTACACAGTGAATGGTAGGGCTCTGGGGAGTGTTGTAGAGCAAAGGAATCTAGGAGTGCAGGTACATGGTTTCTTGAAAGTGGAATCGCAGGTAGATAGGGTGGTCAAAAAGGTGTTTGGCACATTGGCCTTCATCAGTTATATAGAAGTTGGGAGGTCATGTTGCAGTTGTATAAGGCGTTGGTGAGGCTGCATTTAGAGTATTGTGTTCAGCTCTGGGCACCATGTTATAGAAATGATGTTGTCAAGCTAGAAAGGGTACAGAGAAGATTTACAAAGATGTTGCCAGGGCTGGAGGGTCTGAGCTATAGGGAGTGGTTGAACAGGCTGGGACTCTATTCCATGGAGTGCAGGAGGATGAGCGGGTGATCTTATTGAGGTGTGTAAAATCATGAGAGCAATAGATCGGGTAGATGCTGCAGATTGGATACTCCACTAAACAATTTTAGTGCTTTATTATTAGAAGCTCCGTCCACTACACGGTTTATATTATCATAACCCAGCTCGTGCTATTAGTCTATTTGTCGCTACACAGCTATAACAACATGCTGAAGTGTACTGTAAGTGATCTTTAATAAAACTCTGTTGTACCATGTTTGTGAGAACGACTGGGTTATCTACATGGTGTCAGAAATGGTTGCCAACCCACTCTGTGTTTAAGTGTATCGGTTTTTATTTTGTTCACTTAGCTTCGTTCTTGTATATTCACTATCACTGCCATTGCCAGCTCGCTTACCCGTCCAGACCCTCTGATCTGATCACAAACTGAACTGAATTGCCGCCTGGAGTCACAAGCTCACAAACTGAAGTTTTTCATTGTCCGTGGGAACTCGTATTCGGGCTGGTTCGAAATTGACCTACTCCAGACCATCACATCCGACGCAGTCGTCCAAAAGCTGTCACGCCACTTCTCCGTGCACGGCGCTCCTGCACGTCTCCTATCTGATAACGGCAGTCAGTTCACCAGTCAGTGTTTCAAACACTTTGCTCAATGATGGGATTTCCGCCATGTCGCCAGCAGTCCTGAATTTCCACAGTCCAACGGACTCGCAGAACGGGCGGTCGGTAGCGCCAAACAATTAATGGCTCGCTCATACCTTGCTAAATCTGATGTAGTCTTGGACCTGCTTAACTGAAGGAACATCGCCCGTGACCCGATACTGGGGTCTACAGCCCAACGCCTGATGTCGCGTCAAACCCGTGCTGCCCTGCCCGTGCCCCAGCAGCTGCTGCAGCCACAGGTCCGTTCACCTCCTGTTGTCCAGAAACAACTCCAGCTGAAACGCGATGCACAGAAACGATCTTTCGACAAGTCCAACAAACCACTTAAACCTCTCTCTAATGGGTATGTTGTTCGCCTTCAGACCGACAAGGTCTATGGCCGTTTGGGTCACATTCACAGCGCTCCTACCTGGTGAGCGCTGACAGAGGCCTTTACAGACGTAATCATCAACATCTCCTTCCTGTGAAGGAACCACGTCCTGTGGTCTCGTATCCAGAGGTCACACGTCTGATGTACCCTCCAACTGTCGGACTGTCTCTACCCTCGCGCTCTACTGCTGCAGATCAGCCACTGGCCGTGCCCCCTACGGCCTCACCACAACGTTCGGTGTCCCGCTCGCCAGCTTCACCCCACGGGTCTCCGGCGCTGTCCCCGCATGGGTCCCTGGTTACTTCCCCGGTGAAGGGAGGAGATGTGGATCTATACCGTGCGGGATGGGTCTGTAGGCCACCCCTTAGGTATGGGGATTTTGTGTAAACCATCTATATGTCCCTGTATGCGTTAATAGCGTTTCGGCTACTGTATTACTTAGCCATCACATATTAGTGTGTTCATGCTTATAGGCTATCTCCACATTTAACAAACAGTTAGACAGGTACATGGGCAGGACAAGCTTGGAGGGATATGGACCAAACGCAGATAGGTGTGACCTAGTGTAGTTGGGACATGTTGGCCTGTGTGGGCAAGTTGAGCCGAAGGGCCTATTTCCACACGGTATCACTCTATGAATCCATAAAACAATAAAGTAAACAAATTTAATTCTGATCTTCAATTTCAAAATCTTTATTTATTTTCCCAACTGACTAGTTTCTGTGATCTCCTCCAACCAAAGAACCTCTCAATTTTGGCTTCTTGCGCTCCTAAAATTGTTCTACTGTTAAGGACATTGCTTTCAGCACATAAAAGACTTATGGGCCTGTCTCACTAACATGACTCTTTAGGAGACTGCCAGGGACTAGTTTTAATGGAATTTACCTCCGACACAATAGCAGGAATAGGCCATTTGGCACTTCGAGCCAGCACCTCCATTCAATTTGATCATGGCTGATCATCCACAATCAGTACCCCGTTCCTGCCTTCTCCCCATATCCCCTGACTCCGCTATCTTTAAGAGCCCTATCTAGCTCTCTCTTGAAAGTATCCAGAGAACTGGCCTCCACCGTCTTCTGAGGCAGAGAATTCCACAGACTCACAACTCTCTGTGTGAAAAAGTGTTTCC
This sequence comes from Amblyraja radiata, assembly GCF_010909765.2. Classification (NCBI taxonomy): domain Eukaryota; kingdom Metazoa; phylum Chordata; class Chondrichthyes; order Rajiformes; family Rajidae; genus Amblyraja; species Amblyraja radiata. The sequence continues at coordinate 125,707,439 of NC_045957.1, read as the reverse complement.
TCACCTCCATTCTAAATGGCCTACCCATTATTCTAAAACTGTGGCCCCTGGTTCTGGACTGCCCCAACATCGGGAACATGTTTCCTGCCTCTAGCATGTCCAAACCCTTAATAATCTTAGGTAGAGAAAAGTGCTGGAGAAACTCAGCGGGTGCAGCAGCATCTAGGGAGCAATGGAAATAGGCAACGTTTTGGGCCGAAGCCCTTCTTCAGACTACAGGCTGAATAATAATCTTATATGTTTCAATAAGATGCCCTCTCATCCTTCTAAATCCCAGAGTATACAAGCCCAGCAGCTCCATTCTCTCAGCATATGACAGTTCCGCCATTCCTGGAATTAACCTTGTGAACCTACGCTGCACTCCCTCAATAGCAAGAATATCCTTCCTCAAATTTGGAGACCAAAACTACACCCAATACTCCAGGTGTGGTCTCACTAGGGTCCTGTACAACTGCAGAAGGACCTCTTCGCTCCTATACTCAATTCCTTTTGTTATGACACCTGGCGACAACCTACGACAGCAAAAATGTCGCCGAAAATGTTTCAACATGTTGAAATTTTTGCGGCAGTCGCCTGTATCGCCCAAAAAATAAATTGCGTAAGCGGGACAGGTCCATTAAGCTTTGGTAATCCTTGCTTAAACCCATTCACCCCCCAGCCCCCCCCCCCCTCAGAGTTTTTTTTCTTCTTTGAGCTGCACTTTACATATCAGTATCAAATTTTAGCTCAGTATCAAATTATGAGATAACACACATTTGAAATGAATTGGAATATTTCATAATGTTTAAGGTGCTATTATTTAAAAACATCTTCCATTACACTGAAAAACGTACAATTACTTACTTCATCAACATAAACTGGTTCAGGTTCTGGTTCTATCGTTTCAACTTGTACCTCATCACTAAATTGTACAGTTTTCTTTTCAGTTTTCACTATAAAGGACAAAACCTTGCATTAGCCAAATTTTACAATTACAATCACCAAAGCTTACAACAATAATTGACTTTCCAATCAAATTTGAAAGGCAATTTCAAGTTCTACCATTTTTTGCACGTTAAAGTTAGCAATGGGAATATATCAAATAAATTGCAATTTGTTGCTTTTAAAATACAAAAGCAACCATTTATTTTAATTAATGTAATAATTACTCACACATCTCTGGCTCTGCTGTTAGGTCTGCTGTCACAAAATTTGATGGAAATAATCCAATACCTTGATATGTTTCACCTTTCCACCAGTTTGGATCACTAGTGAAGATAGTGAATGAAGGTTACCACAGTTCAGTATTGATAATCTAAAATTACTATCCCAGAGAATCTTATGGTGCACCCAAAAATTCTAACATTACTTCATTGAAGTCTCCGAAATACTCATTATCCCATATTTACTAACTAAATATATATTTTTACCCTGCATTTAATTGTACAAAGCCAGTGTCTATCTAATGAAGCATTATCAGTTAAGTCTATTAGGAAATGAATCATACAGCTCAGTTGCCTGCATTTCCTGCTAAACCTCTCCTATCCATGTATGTATCTGTCTAAATGTCTTTTAAGTGTTGTCATGTACCTACCTGAACAACTTTGTATGACAATTTGTTCCATACATGTACCATGTGAGAAAATAGCTCCTCAGATTCCTATTAGGTTTAGGTTTATTATTGTCATGTGTACCGAGGTACAGAGCACGCTACCCAATCAGATCAGGAAATACAATGAAATCACACACAAGTACAATAGGTACAAAAGGGGAAGATACGGTCCAGGATATATAGTTCTCAGCATTGTCGCGCATCGATTTCATATACAAAGTCCAATGGATGCAATGGAGTAGAGATGAATCAGATGGTATCCCAGCTTTAGGGACCAAAGCCGAGTAATAGAGGGGGAGAAGCTGTTTCCGAGTCTAATGTGTTCACTTTCAAGCTTCTGAACCTTCTTCCCAACAGGAGTACGTAGTCCAAAGTCTAAAGAGTAGGGGCAAGGAACAATGACCAGGACGGGTAGTGAATCTTTCCCATCCCACTTTAAACCTTTGGTTCCCTTCTTCCCCTCATGATTTAATACACCTTTATAAGATCACCCCTTATTTTCCAAGGATTAAAGTGCTAACCTGTCCTACCTCTACCTATAACGAAATCCCTTGAGTCCCGGCAACAGCCTTATAATTCTATTCTGCAGCCTTTCCACTTTAACGGCTTATTTGCTATAACAGGGTGACCAAATCTCCAGATGAAGCCTCATCGACCTCTTGTACGACTAACATAACATTCCAACTTCTATACTCAATGCCCTGACTGATGAAGGTCAACATACCCAATGCCTTTTCCTCTATCTACCTATGATATCACTTTCAAGATAATGTTATACCGGGGCCTCCCTGTTCTACATCACTCCCCAGGTCATGACAGTTCACTGTGGAAGTCCTATCCTGGATATCCTACATATGAAACTTCTGAATGTTGAAGATGTTGAACTGTCATATGTTGATCGAATGGAGCGGCTGGGCTTGATAACTCTGGAATTTAGAAGGATGAGAGGATATCTTATTGAGACATATAAGATTATCAAGTGTTTGGACACGCTAGAGGCAGGAAACATGTTCCCGATGTTGGGAGAGTCCAGAACCAGAGGCCACAGTTTAAGAATAAGGGGCAAGCCATTTAGAACGGTGATGAGGAAAACCTTTTTCACACAGAGGGTTGTGAATCTGTGGAATTCAGTGGAGACTATTCTCTGGATGCTTTCAAGAGAGTTAGATAGAGCTCTTAAAGATAGCGGAGTCAGGGGATATGGGGAAAAGGCAGGAATAGGGTACTGATTGTGGATGATCAGCCATGATCACAGTGAATGGCGGTGCTGGCTCGAAGGGCCAAATGGCCTACTATTGCACCTATTGTCTATTGAAAATGCAACACCTCACATGTACCTGAATTAAATTCAATTTTTCACTCCTTGTCCACTTACCAGTGCAACCATATTCAATGTCTACAATATACACATTAGTGTTACCTGCTAAAAGACTAAACATGCCTTGTACAGCCACATCCAAATTATTGTTCTAGATGGCAAACAGCAAAGGCTCCAGCAACGATCCCTAAACACACCACTAGTCAATGGGCCTTCAGTCGGAAAAACAACTTTCCACTATCACCCTTTGCTTCCTACCATCAAACCAATTATGTAATTATGAAGAGTCAGAGTTATACAGCGTAGAAATAGGCACCGGCTCAACTTGCTCATGTCAATCAAGATGCCCCATCTACACTAGTTCATCTGCCTGCATTTGTCCCATATCCCTCTAAACCTTTTCATGTACCTGTACAATCTTTTTGAAATGCTGCTATAGTTCATACCTCAACTACTTCCTCAAGCTGTTCGACCATATACCCACTGCTCAATGTGGAAAAAGCTGCTCTTCAGGTTCCTATTAAACTTTTCCCCTCTCTCCTTACACCTATATCTGGTTCTTGATTCCCCTACTCTGGGTAAAAGACTCCGTGCATTCATCCTATCTACTCCCCACCATGATCATAATTTCTTCTATAAGATCACCCTGATCCTCCTGTGCTCCATGGAATATAGTTCTAGCCTGCCCAACCTCACCCTATAGCTCAGCACCTCATGTCCTGGGAACATTATTGTAAATCTTCTCCACACTCTTTCCAGGCTAACATCCTTCCTATAACCAGGTGACCAAAACTGAACACAATATTCCAACTGCCTTCTACCTCAGACACCACTTTCAAGGAACTATGTACCTGTACTCCGAGATGCCTCTGCTCAACAACACTCCACAGAGCCCTGCCATTCACTGTGAAGTTCCTGCCCTGATTTGACTACCCTAAATGCAACGTCCCGTACTTATCTCCATCATCCACTTAAACTCCATTTGCAATTCCTCAGCCCTTGCCCAATTGATCAAATACCTGCTGTAATTTTAGATAACCATCTTCTTTAAATTTTATAACCATTTTCACTATGTACTTAAAGCACACGGTATTGGGGGTTCAGTATTGATGTGGATAGAGAACTGGCTGGCAACCAGGAAGCAAAGAGTAGGAGTAAACGGGTCCTTTTCACAATGGCAGGCAGTGACTAGTGGTGTACCGCAAGGCTCAGTGCTGGGTCCCCAGCTATTTACAATATATATTAATGATTTGGACGAGGGAATTGAATGCAACATCTCTAAGTTTGCGGATGACACGAAGCTGGGGGGCAGTGTTAGCTGTGAGGAGGATGCTAGGAGGCTGCAAGGTGACTTGGTTAGGCTGGGTGAGTGGGCAAATGCATGGCAAATGCAGTATAATGTGGATAAATGTGAGGTTATCCACTTTGGTGGCAAAAACAGGAAAGTAGACTATTATCTAAATGGTGGCAGATTAGGAAAAGGAGAGATGCAACGTGTCATGGTACACCAGTCATTGAAAGTAGGCATGCAGGTGCAGCAGGCAGTGGAGAAAGCGAATGGTATGTTAGCATTCATAGCAAAAGGATTTGAGTATAGGAGCAGGGAGGTTCTACTGCAGTTGTACAGGGTCTTGGTGAGACCACACCTGGAGTATTGCGTACAGTTTTGGTCTCCAAATCTGAGGAAATACATTCTTGCCGTAGAGGGAGTACAGAGAAGGTTCACCAGACTGATTCCTGGGATGTCAGGACTTTCATATGAAGAAAGACTGGATAGACTCGGCTTGTACTCGCTAGAATTTAGAAGATTGAGGGGGGAATCTTATAGAAACTTACAAAATTCTTAAGGGGTTGGACAGGCTAGATGCAGGAAGATTGTTCCCGATGTTGGGGAAGTCCAGGACAATGGATCAGTTTAAAGATAAAGGTGAAATCCTTTAGGAACGAGATGAAAAAAACATTTTTCACACAGAGAGTGGTGAATCTCTGGAACTCTCTGCCACAGAAGGAAGTTGAGGCCAGTTCATTGGCTATATTTAAGAGGGAGTTAGATGTGGCCCTTGTGGCTAAAGGGATCAGGGGGTATGGAGAGAAGGCAGGTACGGGATACTGAGTTGGATGATCAGCCATGATCATATTGAATGGCGGTGCAGGCTCGAAGGGCCGAATGGCCTACTCCTGCACCTAATTTCTATGTTTCTAAAGAAAAGTTCATAATAAGAAGGAAAATGATTTCCATGTACCTGTCATCTAGTACAGTAATTATCTCTCCAGCTTTGAAGGTGAGCTCATTATCTTCGGCAGCTTCAAAGTCATAGATGGCTCGCACCTTCCGTCCTTCAGGTTTGCTGGTGGTAAGGGTTGACTTGTTTGGATAAAGACTAGAAACCGTAGTCTGTTGCTGTCTTTGCTCATTCAATGATAATTCAATGGCTATAAAAGTCAGCAGATACTAAAATGTAGCTCAACAAAATTATAAAAATTTAATTTCCTCTGCTTGTTTTATCAACATTAACAAAAAACAGTCAATTACCTGCAGAAGTGAGATTGTAACACTTCAGTTTTTACATAGAAAGCATTTTATTGGGATGCATCACTGCATGGTTTGGGAACAGCTCCATGCAAGATTACAAGAAATTGCAGAGAATTGTGGACGCAGTCGAGATCATCACAAACCAACCTCCCTTCCAATTGATTTAATCTACATTTCACGCTGTCTGGGCTGGGCCATAAGCATAATCAAGGATTAGTCTCACCTTAGACACAATCTCTTCTCCCCTCTCCCATCGGGCAAGAGGTACAGAAGTGTGAAAACACACACCTCCAGATTCAGGCACATTTTCTTCCCAGCTGTTATCAGGCAACTGAATCATCCTATCACCAACTAGAGAGCGGTACTACAGTGCCATCCATAATGTTTGGGACAAAGACCCGTCATTTATTTATTTACCTCTGTACTCCATAATTTGAGATTTGTAATAGAGAAAAAAAAAATGTGGTTAAAGTGCACATTGTCAGATTATAATTCAGGCCATTTTTATACATTTTGGTTTTCACCATGTAGAAATTACAGCAGTACTTATACATAATCCCCCCATTTCAGGTCACCATAATGTTTGGGACAAAGCAATGTCATATAAAGCAGTCATGTTTAGTATTTTGTTGCATATCCTTTGCATGCAATGACTGATTGAAGTCTGCGATTCATGGACATCACCAGTTGCTGGGTGTCTTCTCTGATGCCCTGCCAGGCCTGTATTGCAGCCATCTTTAGCTTATGCTTGTTTATGGGCTAGTCCCCTTCAGTTTTCTCTCCAGCATATAAAAGACATGCTCAATTTGGTTCAGATCAGGCGATTGAATTGGCCACTCAAGAATTGATCATTTTTTAGCATTGGAAAACCTCCTTTGTTGCTTTAGCAGTATGTTTGGGATCATTGTCTTGCTGAAGAATGAACCGCCGGCCAATGAGTTTTGAGGCATTTGTTTGAACTTGAGCAGATAGGGTGTGTCTATACACTTCAGAATTCATTATGCTACTACCATCAGCAGTTGTATCATCAATGGAGATAAGTGAGCCAGTACATTCAGCAACCATACATGCCCAGGCCATAACACCCCCACCACCGTGTTTCACAGATTAGGTGGTATGCTTTGGATCTTGGGCAGTTCCTTCTCTCCTCCATACTTTGCTCTTGGCATCACTCTGATATAAGTTAATCTTCATCTCATCTGTCCACAAGACATTTTTCCAGAATTGTGGTTGCTCTTTTAGTTCATTAAGTCTTCTGCAGACAGTGGTCATTGACAAATCTACACCTGACTCTTGAAGAATGTTTCTGATCTGTCGGACTGGTGTTTGGGATTTTTTCTTTATTATAGAGAGATTTCTTCTGTCATCAGCTGTGGAGGTCTTCCTTGGCCTGCCAGTCCATTTGCGATTAGTAAGCTCACCAGTGCTCTCTTTCTTCTTAACAGACAATAGGCAATAGACAATAGGTGCGGGAGTAGGCCATTCGGCCCTTCGAGCCAGCACCACCATTTACTGTGATCATGGCTGATCATCAACAATCAGTACCCCATTCCTGCCTTCTCCCCATATCCCTTGACTCTGCTATCTTTAAGAGCTCTATCTAACTCTCTCTTGAAAGCATCCAGAGATTTGGCCTCCACCGCCCTCTGATGCAGAGAATTCCGCTGATTCACAACTCTCTGCGTGAAAAAGCTTTTCCTCATCTCCGTTCCAAATGGCCTACCCCTTATTCTTAAACTGTGGCTCCTGGTTCTGGACTTCCCCCATCATCGGGAACATGTTTCCTGCCCCTAGCATGTTCAATCCCTTAATAATCTTATATGTTTCAATAAGATTCCCTCTCATCCTTTTAAATTCCAGTGTATACAAGCCCAGTCGCTTCATTCTCTCAACATATGACAGTCCCGCCATCCCAGGAATTAACCTTGTGAACTTACGCTGCACTCCCTCAATAGCAAGAATGTCCTTCCTCAAATGAAGTTTCCAAACAGTTGATTTTGGTAAGCTTAAGATTTGACCGATATCTCTAACAGTTTTATTTTTGTTTCTCAGTCTTATAATGGCTTCTTTGGCTTTCATTGGCACAACTTTGGTCCCCGTGTTGATAAACAGCAATAAAAGTTTCCAAAGGTGATGGAAAGACTGAAGGAATGACTAGGTGCCGAGAGCTCTCTTACACCTGCATTAAGGAAGCATTTAAACACACCTGAGCAATTGCAATCGCCTGTGAAGCCATGTGTCCCAAACATTATGGTGCCCTGAAATGGGGGGACTATGTATAAATAAACACAGCTGTAATTTCTACATGGTAAAACCAAAATGTATAAAAATAGCCTTTAATAAAATCTGACAATGTGCACTTTAACCACATGTGATATTTTTCTATTACAAATCTCAAATTGGGGTGTAGAGGCAAATAAATAAATGATGGGTTTTAGTCCCAAACATTGTGGAGGGCACTGTATATTGATAGCTGTTTACTCAAATTGAACCATATAAAGAATTATGTTTGAATGGATTTAAAATTCCATGCTTCAGTGCATTCTTTCATCAAGTTCAACGGTGGTTACCAACTTCTTGCCATTTCCCAACAATTACAACATTGGTCCATCCACTAACATTAGTTCAGAGACCCTATTTATTTCAATGGAAAATAATACCTCCAAGGGAAATTGGGAAGAGGCAGGCAATGCAAGATATTTGGGTCTGTTTTTGTACACCAGGTTCATTGTTTCTACACATTTTAGAGCAATTGTCAGCATTACTGTGCATTAAGTTTAATTATTTTTGTTCTCGGCAATAAAACTAAATCACTTGCTAATTTCTATCAATAAACAGAAAAATGTGTGTATTTTAAAAAAATGTATTCAGTCACCTTTCGCCAAGTCATCCTCTTCTTTTTTGTTTGTTGTTAGGTTGGGATCCTTGGCTACCAAAGCAGGACTTGCCTTTGCTTGTTCTGCAGCCTATCACAATCACAGAATTTACAAATAAACAACTCTACTAACAAAAAAAATGATTGAAATGAACAATGCAAAAGTTCTGGCAACACTGGCTGATGAAGAAAGCGCGACCTATTCAGCTGGCAATTCCTGCAGAAAATACAAATACAAAAATGCATTACCTGAGAACCTACAGCAGGAAATGTAACTCCTTGTTCCTTTAGGTTTTTAATCATTGCAGATATAAGACTTAGTTGGGGGTCATTCTTAAATTCTTCAGCCCATTCCACCATGAGGGCTTTAAGCTTCTCGCAGACTTTTGGGTGTCCCTGAAATGAAAATCAAGAACACAGATCCTCAAGACCTTTTAAATTGCTGTTTTCTTCTCAGACATATAGGCTGTGGGCTGAGCATCGAAAATGTGTCTAGAATTTAACGTTCGTGACTCATGTCTGGTATCTACTTGAAATTTGACATAGATTTAGATAAAATATAATTGGGAAGGAATTCAGAACTCGTTAGTGTCAAAGGTTGCACACTAATTAATTAAGCTAATTTGAAAATTAGATCAAAAAAGTAAGCGCCATCTAGTGCTCAATGCTCATATTACTATGGGGAGCCTAATTCTGTGCTGCGGTCTATTTAAACCATATATTACATGAATTATGAGCAAGGTTAGCATTACCTTCATTCCTTCTAAACCGTGCTATTGTTTTGATGTAATTAGGAGGCAGCCAATGTCCCAGAGTGCTCGCTGCCTAGCTACCATGAAACAGAGCGCATGATTGGTCAATGTGCGTCCGACAATGTCAAACGAGCATTGATTGAACAATTACTACTTGGAAAATTGGTGGGTTTTCTCATATTTTAAAAATATGTGCAGATTTTGGTCTTGATGAGTTTCAGGTAAGATGTCTATAATATTTTTACACAATATGTTATAAATACAGGTAGATATGTGATTTGGGTCAAGAAATGAAACGATAAAGCTCCTCGGCCCACGGTCAAATATCGCAATATGCTTTCCTGCTCTTGATCTGATCTGGTCCTTCGATATTCTGCAGTGATGACGTAGATCACATCATTTTTATTGCTCAAAAAGTTACTCTCTGTTTAATAATACAATTTGTAGAAATATACAATTCATTGATGAACGTAAATCATATGTATTGTGCTATTTACCTTAAATAATCACTTCAAATTTGGACGAAATTCACAGGAAATATATAGGTTAAGAAACTTTGGAATTGTGAAAGAAAACGCAGATTTTTGAAAACAAGTCTAGCTCTTAAACCACATCCAACATTTTTTTGAATCAATAGTTCAGGACCACATTTAAAAGGAGAAATCTTATGTTGCATTCTTTACATTCTAAATCACTCCCCTTGAAAGGATTGCTGTGCCACAAGAGTTATGGGATATAAAATTAACAATAGCACATAATCTCTTGAAAAACCCCCAATAATTAAAAATGAGGCCAAGGTGCAGATTATATAATGAAAGGCTCTGGCCTTAATGCACTTTAAAGCATTGTCACTCTTAACATGATGGACTGTTTTATGTGAACTATTAGGTTACTTCCAGAATATCTTAATACTTTTATAGACTCTGCCACAGATCTAGCAGCTGTAACATTAATTTACACCCTGCAATAATAGGTCTTTACCAAGGAGAGGTGACTGGCAATTTGCAACCAAGTTGCATTAGTAGAATGACCTACTTTGCAAATATTGCACTAAATCCAGAGGAAATGTTATGAGTCCAGGAAGTATATTAAAATATATAGAACAGGGCAGATCAAAAAACAAAAAGAAAATATAAAGAACGTCAAAGTATTTAAATATTTTGCTGACGATGCTGCAAGTTCAGCTCCAGATAACAGATGGAAGTCGGCTTCACAAACCTCTCGAGACTTCCCCATGGCTAAATTTCCAGTTTAAATACCAGCTGTCAAAAGTAAAGCATGGATGAGCTAGTATGGCACTCAGAACTTTCTACAGTAGTTTAAGATAACAACTTTCCAGTGATAATTTCCTATAAATGTGGCATAACAATAAGACCTTATCTCATCCTTTTCAGCAGGGGAGATAAAAACAGCGACAAAAAGTCAATTAGTTTTACCCAACTTTAAGTCACTGGCTCAGGCCCAACATTGAGTACAGCCCGGAAATGGGGTCATATGCCCTTTACTGGGACATGTGACATGCCAAGTTTTCGGGTGGCGGGGGTTGCAAGTGGGGAGTTTTGTACAAAGATGTTGCCAGGGTTCTCTTCAACAAGGCAATTTGATCCCATTTGTACCTGAAGGTACTGTCTTTCATGAGTAGGGAGGAACTGCAGATGCTGATTTAAACTAAAGATCGACAAAAAATGCTGGAGTAAATCAGCGGGACTGGCAGCATCTCTGGATAGAAGGAATGGGTGACGTTTCGGGTCGAGACCCTTCTTCAGACTGAGTCAGGGGAGAGGGATATACAGAGATATAGGAAGTGTAGGGTGTGAAAACGTGACACAGGGGATGGAGATCGGATATAGGGGATGGATCGATTGGCCAGGTGCAAGAGCGGAACTCACTATCAAAACATGGAGGGGACGGGGAACACAATTTTTTGGCGGCCGCACGCGCATGCACACACACGCGCGCGAGTCTTCGGAGGCTCAATCCAGCGCTAAATGCAGCTCAACTGCGCCTGTCTGACCGGGTTAACTACAGCCCTGTCTGGACTGACGGGACACCAGCGCTGCTTCTCCGCGCTAGCCATATTTCCCGCAAGCCCGGGCAGGTTAACCTGGCGGGGATGTCGCCCACCTCTCAAAACATGGGGGGGGGTGGAACGTGTCCCCTCTGGCCCCCCCGGGTTTTCCGCCCCTGGCCAGGTGGGTGGAGGAATGGTTGATGGAATGTAATACAGAGAAGTGTGGCATTTTGGGACATCGAACAAGGACAGGACCTACACAGTAAAGGTAGGCCTCAGGGTAGTGTCGTAGAGCAGAGGGACCTGGGAGTACAGGTGCATGGTTCCTTGAAGGTCGAGTCGCAGGTAGATAAAGTGATCAAAAAGGCTTTTGGCATTTTGGCATTCATCAGTCAGAGTATTGAGTATAGAAGTTGCAGTTGCATAAGATGTTGGTGAGACTGCATTTAGAATAATGTGTTTAGTTCTGGGCACCATGTTATTGGAAAGATATTGTCAAGCTTGAAATGGTTCAGAAAAGATTAACTAGGAGAAGGTAACAACAAAGTAAACAGAGATAAAGTGTACCACAAGGACAGTCAAACTAGTCGTAGAACTGGGAAGGGGGGAGGGAAGGATAAAGAGGGAAAGCAAGGAAGCATGAAGTTAGAGAAGTCAACATTCATACCACTGGGGGGTTATCTGCTCCAGCGAAATATGAGATGTTGTTCCTCCAATTTGCAATGGGCCTCATTCTGACAATGGAGGCAGCCAGGACAGAAAGGTCAACGTGGGAATGGGAGGGAGAGTTAAACTGGTTGGTAAATGGGAGAACAGGTAGGTTTAGGAGGGCTGAGTGGAGGTGTTCGGCGAAATGATCGCTGAGCCTGCGCGTGGTCTTGCCGATATATAGGAGTCGACACCCGGAGCACGTCAGAGGATTACTTGCTGTATGCAACGGCTGATAGGGTGAAAAGTGAAGACTAGGGGGACTGTTGCGACTGGGGGGGGAAGGGGAGCAAGAGCAGAGCTGCGGAATATCAAGGAGACCCGAGTGAGGGCCTCATCTATAATGGAACAAGGGAACCCCCATTCCCTAAACATGTCATCTCAGATGTCCTGGTATGGAACACCTCATCTTGGGCGCAAATGCGGCGTAAATGGAAGAATTGGGAGTAGGGGATAGTCTTTGCAGGAAGCAGGGTGGGAAGAAGTGTAGTCTAGATAGCTATGGGAGTCAGTAGGATTATAATAAATGTCATTCGATAGTCTATCTCCCGTGTTGGAGACGGTGAGATCAAGAAACGGTAGGGAGATGTCTGAGATGGTCCAAGTAAATTTGAGTGCAAGGATGAAAATTAGTAGAAACGTTAATGAAGTCAGTGAGTTTTGCATGAGTGCATAAGTAGCACCGATGCAGTCGTCAATGTAGCGGAGATAGAGTTCGGGATAGGGCCAGTTTACACCTGGAACAGGGAATGTTCGACGTATCCGACAAAGAGGCAGGCATAGCTGGGGCCCATACGAGTGTCCATGGTCACGCCTTGGATTTGGAGAAAGTGGGAGTCCAAAACCTTTTTACACAAAGGGTGGTAGGTATATAGAATGATCTGCCAGAGGAGGTTGGTGAAGCAGGTCCTATCACAATGTTTAAGAACACATTGGGTCAAACACAGGCAGGTGGGACTAGTGTAAATGGGGCAACTAAACTAATCTAAACAGTTGGTCTGCGTTCAGCCGAGGGGCCTGTTTCCACACTGTACGACTCTATTCAAACATTTCATAATTTATCAAATCTGAATTAGCGAATCAGCTAGCACCAACAAAACTGAACTTAGAAAAAAATATGTTCATGTTATTTCCTTGACTATAAAGGGTATTAAGTGCATCAAAGCTCCAAAGGACACTATAATAAGGAACAGCAAAGCATAATATTTGCAGCACTGTTTAAAAAGTCCTATTGAGGAAATATTATACAATAGAATTAATCAGATGATAACTTTTGTGTGAGGAACTTATGTTAAGTTGCAAGAGAAGGACTTGGAGCTGAGGTTTTCAGAAATACATGGCCCCACAAAGAAATAAAGAACACACAAACATAGAACAGATGGCTTATCATAACATGGAGATGCTGATGTGAATAGGCATAGCTTTGTTTGCTTTGAAGCAGCTATAACGCTGTCAGAAGTTGTAATTGGTTTAGTTAGGTGTTTAGAGTATAGGTTATTGATGGGTTTCTTCTCAGGACATGAGCATCATGTGTCCTTTCTTTGTGGCACATCTTTGACCGCGGGTGTGCAATAAAGGGGATTTATGGTTGTCTATATTGGTCGTGGGCACCAAGGCTAGATAATAGTCTGTTATCTGGTTTGTGCAGTTTAAATGTATTTATGTTGAGATAAGAGATGAGGCATAGGTGATGGTTGTTTATAAGGGTGGTTTCTTATGTTTATAGAAAACTGAGAAAGTAACTCTGTTTTGATAATCTTCCATTTGCTGTGTGGAATGCTATTAGTGAGGAGGCCTTACATTCCTTTCGTCCAGAGATAGAAGGGGGAGGTTGTAATTCAGAATGAAACTAGACCCGAGCTTGGGAAGAAGCAATTATAATTTATCAAGTGTGAATTAGTGGCCTTTGTGTGGTTGGGGATTGTAGAAATAACTTAAGTCCTTACCACTTTGTAAGAATGGGGCAAAACTCATATTTAATCCTTAAGTAACTGTATTTTAACTATGAAGTAGGAAAATTATTTGTGAAGTGTATTGTGTTTTAATTAGGATTGTAAGTATTAGACTTTGTTTAAATCTGAAGTTTTAGAAATAACTTTCTTTTCCAAAAGTGAAAATATATGTTTTGTGTGTATGTATTGTGTGATTGCTGTATGATGTGTATTTTATATTCTGAGAGGTGGTCTCTGAAAATCTATATTACTGAAACTCTGTTCTTGACCGGTTTCGGCTTTCTGCGCTGCGGTTTCCGAGAGTACGCCACCACCTACGGTCGTCATTTTTGGCCACCTCGCTCAGAGCCCCCCTCCGCCGTGTGTGTGCCGAGGATTTTTTCCGTCTATGAAAATTGACAGAGATATTAATGTTTTTACAACATTCCTTATTCTCTCTGCTGCCCCTGCTGGAGGGAGGGGGAGCGACTATAAAACCAGGAAGTGGTGTGCCTCAATCAGTCTCTGCAAGTGGTGTGCCTCAATCAGTCTCTGCAAGTGGTGTGCCTCAATCAGTCTCTGCAAGTGGTGTGCCTCAATCAGTCTCTGCAAGTGGTGTGCCTCAATCAGAGCTTTGAATGACACTGACAAATGTCTACAGCACTGTGAGTACCCTTAATTTGGTTTGAAAATGAAAATATGGTTAGAGGTGAAAAAGCACTGCCTGCAAATAGTTGTTTGGGTTTGCGTTGAAGTAAAAAGGCACACTCTCTCCTCTCTCCTCTGTTGAGCAAAGAGGTTAAAGAAAACCACAGAGGGGAAAAAGGGTTGTAAAGGGGCCAGAAAAGGGAAAATCATGTGACTATACGTGTTGTCAATTACTGGAAAGGATTTAGTTGATTGGTTAATGCAAATAAGCTAAATGTATAGTAAACCATAATGATTGGTTCATAGTTTGCCACTCCTTCTGTATCATAATTGTCAAATACCTATATAATGTGTTACGTTTGTCCCAAGGTAGTAGTTCTATCGACCTGCCCCAGAGTTTGTAGCTCTGTGCTGGAAAGTTTAAAGAATTATCCAGCGCTGTCAGAATAAAGAATTAATTTTAGCAGCAATGGTTTGAATCAAGTTTTCTTGAATTGGACTGACAAAATAACTTAGTTTAACACTATTATAAATCTGCACTTTGGATTCTTAATTTATATACTCAAAGTTAGAATAGACCTTAAACATAATGACACCGTCTCTAACAACATTGATAAAGGATCATAAAAGAGATAACAGCTTATTTAAAGACTGATAACATTATTGTATGCAAAAGATCCAGCATATTCCATTGTTTGACAGAGGAGTAACCTGGTGTAAACTATAGTAGCATCAGGAAATTGCATCAGGAAATAAAATCGGCGTGTAGGAAATGTAATGCTATAGTGGTCATAAGAGACTTCAAAATGCAGGTGGACTGAGAGAATCAGGCTGGCACTGGACCCCTAGAGAGCGAATTTGTAGAAAGCCTCTGAGATAGTTTCTTAGAGCAACTTGTAGTGGAGCCTACCAGGGAAAAGGCAATTCTAGATTTAGTGTTGTGCAATGTACCTGATTTAATAAGAGAACTTGACGTAAAGAAACCACCACTTCTTCTTGCGTATGGCGTGCACAGCCTAAAGTTGTAGGACAACTTGTTCTATTTGATCTTATTTGATTGTGCACACCAGGTTGATTGCATTTGTCGAAACAGGGCGGACCACGTGAAGGTTGCAATCTCCCACCCCAAGAAACCACTAGAATATGTTAAGAATTAACCTACAATTCGAAAGGAAGAAGGTGAAATTGGATGCGTCGGTATTACAGCTGAGCAAAGGGGACTACCGAGGCATGAGGGAGGAGTTGGCAAAGATTGACTGGAAAAGAACTTGAGTAGGAATGATAATAGAGCAGCAATGGCTGGAATTTCTGAGAATAATTCAGAAGGTGCAGGATCATTTCATCCCAAAGAGGAAGAAAGATTTCAGGGGGAGAATAAGATGACCGTGGCTGACAAGGGAGGTCAAGGCCAACATAAACGCAAAAGAGAAGGTATATTATATTGCAAAGATTAGTGGGAAGCCAGAGAATTGGGATGTTTTTAAAGAACAACAAAAGGTAACTAATAGGACAATACGGAGAGAAAAGATGAAGTACGAAAGTAAGCTAGCCAATAATATAAAAGAAGACAGCATGAGTTTCTACGGATATATAGAGTTTAAAAAAACAAAACAAGAGTGGACGTTGGGCTAGTGGAAAATGATGCAGGAGAAGTGATAATGGCAAATCAAGAAAAGGCAGAGGAATTGAATAACTTTTTTGCATCAGTCTTCACAGTGGAAGACTCCAGCAGTTTGCCTGCAATCCTAGAGTCAGGGGGTGGAAGTTAGTGGAATGGCGATTACTAAGGAGAAGGTTCTAGGAAAACTGATGCTCAGATAGGTGGAGCGGCAGGCAATGTGGAGGAAGTAAGAACTCTGCAGAAGGACTTGGATAGGTTAGGAGAGTGGGCAGAGTGGCAGATGAAATTCAGTACAGCAAAGTGCAGAGTCATGCATTTTGGTAATAAGAATAAAGGCATATATTATTTTCTAAATGGAGAAAGAATCCAGAAATCGGAGGTGCAAAGGGACTTGGGAGTGCTGGTGCAGGATTCCCAAAAAGTTAATTTGCAAGTCGAATCGGTATTAAGGAAGGCAAATTCAATACTAGCATTTATATCAAGAGGATTGGAATACAAAAACAGAGATGTAATGCTGAGGCTCTATAAGGTGCTGGTCAGGCCGCATTTAGAGTACCGAGAGCAAATTTGGGTCCCATATCTAAGGAAGGATGTGCTGGCTCTGGAGAGGGTCCAGAGGAGATTTCAAGAATGATCCCAGGAATGAGGAGGTTAACCTATGATGAGCGTTTGTCAGCATTGAACCTGTACTCGCTGCAGATTGGAAGAGGGTGGTTAATCTGTGGAGCTCATTGTTACAGAGACCTGTGGAGGCCAAGTCAGTAGATATTTTTAAGGCAGAGATAGACAAATTATTGATTAGAACGGGTGTCAAGGGTTATGGGGAGACGGCAGGAAACTGAGATGAGGAGGCAAAGATCAGCCATGATTGAATGGCAAAGTGGACTCGATGGGCCGAATGACCTAATTCTACTCCGATAACTTGTGAACTAACAAAGTCAATTAACGTGAAACAAAACCTAATCAATTGAATAATATTAAACTATGAAAATATTTACCTTGTTTAAGACATTGCTTACTTCACTTGCAAAGTCTCTTGAGCAAACTTCAAGGTGAAAAATTTTGCCACAGTTTGATACACACGCTCCTAGCAGCTTCAAAATAAAATTTTGTGAATCAAAACATTGTCAGTGATAAAACTGTTACTAGATTACAGCTCCATTTTAGCATTACTGTATGATATTAACATAAATTATAATTTTATTTAAGTTTCAATTCAGCCATTCACATGACAAAAAAGTAATAAAACAGCTAAACTCAATCTAAGATTATCAAAATTGATTTGTATTTTACAGTTGTAAGCGTAGCTAAACCCCGTGTTTGAACAGGTGGGATAAATCTGCAGGGAAAAAATGTTTAAGATACAAAAAATACTAAAAGTACTACTTACAGTTAGTGCCTGCATAGCAACATGAGGATCTTTGTGATTCACTCTTTTCATAATGGCTCTTAAGCAGTCTTTTGGCCTAATGATTAAAAGTACAGTCTAAGTAACTTCTATTTTTTTTAAAACACTAATTTTTCTAACTTACACCCTCTAATAATAGATGCCTGTCCTCTAAGCCATTCTGTAGGCTCATTACAAGGTTTTAGTCATTGGTCTGACACTGCAAACTAGTTAACCCCAAATCCACTAAGGTTCTAAGGTTTCTTTGGTTCCACTAAGGTTCAAAGGTTGCACTAATGCAAGTACTCCAAGAAAACAAATACGACGTTAAAAGTCAAAATGAGGAGGCACAGTGGAAGTGAAGAGGTTGTGGGTCATGGGTTGCGATTTGCCCAAGTACAGCACATGCAGTCAGGAAGTAAGTAAGTAAGTTTTATTTATATAGCACGTTTTAAGTCAACTCGCATTGACACCAAAGTGCTTTACATAAAATAGATAATAAGTTTCCATACAAACCATAGAAAAAGGTTAAAAAAAAAATAAAGTAAATGGACGCAACACATTATAGAGTTCAACACAAACGTCCCCTCACAGCAGAACCAAAAGGCAAAAGGCACCAGAAAGTTAAGTCCTCTTCCTCTGAAACACCCGAGGTCGGGGCCCATTTGTGGCCTTGCAGCCAGTCCGATGATTTTCAGGGCCCTCTTGCCGTGAAGATGGAACTCCGACGTCGGGTGAAACAATTCCTCAAGCGGCTTGGAAAGTCTGGAGCGGCTGCCTCCACCCCGGAGACCGGAGACCGGGGCACTCATAGCCCTCAGGCCGCGCCGGTTGGAGCTCCGACCCTGGCGAACTCGATCCCCGACTCCGCGGCGCTCCAAATCCAGCGCCGCCCGCGGCCGGACGCCCGCAGCCACAGCTCTGCGATGTTGGGAGTCGGCGGCCACAGCGCTCCGGAGCTTACCGTGCGGCGACCCGGTAAGGCATCGCCCGCTCCCTGTTGGTATCCCAACGCTGCACCGCCGCCAAAGCTGTAGTCCCGGCCGGTCCCGACAAGAAACGCCACTCCACTCTCGATGGCAGGCCGCGAGGACGGGGCGAAGAAGCAGCTTGGAGGGACCGGCCGGGACTACAGCTTCGGCGGCCAGGTAGGGGACTAAGAAATAAAGTTCCCCCCCCCCCCACCCACCACATAAAAGACCTCCAACTAACTAACACATTTTTTTAACAGGACATAAAATAAAAAAAGGTGAAGAGGAAGTGAGGGGATAAGCTCAAGAGTTGGGTAATGAGACTTCTTCAAGTGCATTCTTACCCCACACTAGTTGTTTCGGCAAAGACCATTAGCATTGGAACAAAATACAGTAAGTTCCTGGCGAACAGCATTGTACATGGAATAACATTGTCAAGGCATACTTCTACCATGTCTTCCTTCAACCTCCAACATTCCAGAGAAAACAATCCAAGTCTACTCAACCTCTCCCTGTGGCCAAAACCCTCTAATCTATGCAGCATTCTGATAAATCTCCTTCGCACCTCTCCAAAGCCTCCACATCTTTCCTGTAGTGGGGTGACCAGAATTGGACGCAATACTCCGTATGCGCCATATCCAACGTCCTACAGAGCTTCATCATGACTTCTTGACTCTTATATCCAATGCCCCTAGCAATGAAGGCAATCATACTCTACACCTTCTTAACCACCATCTTCTGATGCTACCACCTTCAGTGAGATATGAACTCCAAGATCCTTCTGTTGTTAAGGGTCTAGCCATTAACTGTATCCATTCCACTTACATTCATCCTCCCAAATGCAACACTGCACACTTGCTCGGGTTAAACTCCATCTGCCATTTCTCCGCCAACTTCTGCAGCTAGTCTATATCCTGCTGTATCATCTGACAGCATTCCTCACTGTCTGCAACTCCTCCAATTTTGGTGTTGTCATCAAACTTACTCACTAATCCAGTTACAATTATGCCTAGGTTATTTATATTCAATAAACCTCAGTAACAAGGAACATAGTGGGGGAGGGGGGGGGGGGTTGGGATGGTGTCTGTTATTGTCGATTGTCTGCTATAATGAAGTAAGGGATTATCATTTTATAAGTAGTAGAAACAAACAACTGCAGATACTGGTCAATACACAAAAGGACATAAAGTGCTGAAGTAACCCAGGTCAGACAGTATATCTGGATAACATGGATAGGTGACGTTCCAGGTTGAGATCCTTCTTCAGGCTCTCAGTCAGGAAGTGGGTCTGGAATCCAGGTGATTTGACGGCTGGGGGAAGAGGCGGCAGGCAGGCACATACGACCTGGAAGTGGCCGAGGAAGCTGTGTGGGCCGGCGGTGGTGGCAGTAGATCCGTCCTGGATGCCGGCAGGGAGACGGTGCAGGCTGGCGGTGGCATCGGCAGCCCAACCTTGCAGCGAAGGTCGGTAGGTCCATCCACCACAACCAAAATCCGTCGTAAAGAGGTCCATGAAAACTGTATATCATAAACTATATAACAGCACAGATCCCTACAGAACTGCAGTGGTCATAGAACTCCAGCCAGAATATCTACCTTCCACTACAATCCTATGCTCCCTAGAGGAGCAAAGGGGCTTAAGAAGAAGAAGACTACAACCCTCAATCTTCCATCTATTATCTATTCATTTAAAACTGCTCAATGTTGCAAAATATTTATGGATTAAAGTTAAAACCAGGTTGCAAGTCTGTGAAGAAGTGCATATTCATTCCCTGGCAACAGTCTTGCATTCAGCTCCTTCTCACCATACGGGAAACAAACAGAATAGAGCACTAATGCCCAGAGGGAAAATACACAATTTGAAATAAAAGAAAGAGAAAAAGAGCAGGTTCCAAAGATAGTTGTGACAAATGTGAGATACATGCATGTTAAAGCAATGCCCGGTTAGAACTTACAGAGCACAGTAAGGTGAATGACATTTAACCGAACATAACCATGCCAAATCTTTGACTATCTAATTAGTTCTAACCCTCTGCTCTGGCTCTATATCTCCACCATTTATTTCTTCTAAATCACCCATCAAATTTCCTTTTGAAATACACAACTGACTCTGCCTCTATCACTTAATGCATTGTATCTTAATTGTATAATGCCTGCATAATGTACTGCTAATCTTCTCCCCAAGAGAAACGCAATACTTGACTTGGCTCTCGAGTTGCTTAATTTGGAAACAGATTCCAAATGCTTTACTTAAATATCCTTTTCTGACAATTCACTATTTATGATACAAATACAGTGATGGCATTTAGAAATTAAAATGCTCTCACTCACCCAGTCCGAGACTGTCCAACTTTGTCACAGATGTCCAATATGAGGCCCCAGTCCTCTGAAGTATTCATCTCACTTGTCGCTTTCTCTGTTTAATTATAAATAAAAAAATGAAGCAAACCATATGTGCCAGAAAGCATTTAACTAGCAAACATTTGAGTACAATTATTCTGAGAAACACAGGCAAACAGTCATGTCAATCTCACAAAATGCCATCAAGGTTTAAAGTATTTAAGATGCATTTCAATTTTTTTTTAAGGATGTGAGAGTCAATGACAAGACCAGCATTTGTTGGGCACCACTGATTAACCTTGAGATGGTGGTTCCCGAAGAGATGCAGTCCCGATGGAGATATTCTTGCAGAAATGTTGGGTAGGGAGAAGAAAGAAAAAATCCAACAATATTCTGGTTATTAATTGATCCAAACTTGCATTTTGCAGCCATCAATAAAGTAAAACAGTAAATAGAAACAAGTCTTGCCATGTCTGATCCACCATTCGAAATGAACAGAAGTTATCTTTAATTTCAGTTTCCAATTTTCTGCACTAACCTTGACTTCCCCAATATCCAGAAGCCTACTGTTCACCAACTGTGCCTTCTGCAGGCTCACTATGCGCTCAAATAAAGAAGTTTCTCATATACATCCTGAACAGATGACCCTCTTAATTTTGAGACAATGACCTATGCATCTGTTCTTAGACCCTGCAAGATCTTTGTAATTTGTGCAGCCCCAGTCCATTTTCAGGTACTAAGTGAAGCTGGAGAAAGATACTTTTATTGAACATTTTAACTTTGCTATACAGGCAATTCACCCGACAAACACAGTTTTACATGACACTATTTTTAGATTTCACTAGAAGAGGACATTTCTTGAAAAGTGCTCTAGTCTGATGATCACCTTTTGCCTGAAACTCTTGACTCCTAGGAGAAATTGAAAAGAAAACGTTGAAAGTTTTTTCCCAGTATTAATTCCAGTGGGACCACTGCACACCAAACAAGAAGTCCACAAATGTTTTGCTGCAGATCGTTCACTTTGCTTCAAGCAACATCAGACATACTAGGTCGTTACACAGTTAGCTGCCGAGTGAAAATGGCATGAAGGGTGTCACAATTAGCTCAGGGTCATGGAGGGAAATTAGGTGAGGGATTAGTCAACTGCTATCCAACATCATATACCTACCTATATGGAAATCATAGTGTCATACAGCATGAAAACAGGTCCTTCGTCCTAACTCACTCATGCCGAGCAAGATGCCCCATCCAAGCAAGCCAGTCCCATTTGCCCGCTCCAGGCCCATATCCCACTCACACTTCCCTATCCAACTACCTGTCCAAATATCTTTTAAATGCTGTTATTGTACCTGCCTCCACTATTTCACCTGGCAACTTCTTCCATATACCCAACATCTTCTGTGTGAAAAACATGCCCATCAGGTTCCTCCAAATCTTGAACAAAACGCAAAGTGCTGGAGGAACTTAGCGAGTCAGCCATCATCTGTGGAGGGAATGGACAAAGTATGTTTTTGGTCAGGGCCCTTCTTCAGACTGAACCCAACCTAAAAAGTGAATTAATTGGCAGTTAGAGAAAAATCTTAATGAGAAGTAGCCTACCCAGTAGGAACCACATTTCAAAAGTAATGTCATTCAGCATTTTGTACCTTAGGCCAATGGTGCTAATACAGAATGCATTTCAACAGGAACCAGCCTCTTCTTATCCACTTAAATTCCATGTACACTATCAAGCAAGAATTTCATTGTCCTATCTGGAAACTCTCTTGACTTGACTACACTGGTTTGATGTCCTGGATATCTACAGGATACAGGGCTCTTAAATAATTGCTAGTGAAAAACATGTTAGCAGTTTGCTGAATGCACAACTTTGTGTACACTACTGTAAAAACAACATTAAACTGAAAGTGCAACCTTCCTGTTTAAAAACATCAAAAACCTTTCTACCAAAAGGGTTAAAAACAATCAATAAAAGCAAATGTGGAATAAACTTTTTTTTTTTTTTTTTTTTAAAGAGACATTGCATTTAATGTTTTTTTTTCTCACTGTGCAAACATCTGTACAGCAATACATTAATGAACATTAATGAGCATACATTGATGTGTAATAAACCGAATTTGGCAGGAACTTCTGGGAATAATGTGGCAGATGCAGGATCTTTTCACTCAAAAGAAGAAGAAAGATTCTAGGGGGAAGAAAGAGGTGACCGTGGCTGACAAGGGAAGTCAAGGATAGTATAAAACAAAAAGAGAATGCATTAAACATTGCAAAGATTAGTAGGAACCCAGAGGATTAGGATGTTATTAACTGAAAAGGCAATAGGGGGAGAAAAGATAAAATACAAAGGTAAGCTAGCCAATAATATAAAAGAGGATAGCAAGAGTTTCTGCAGTTATATAAAGTGTAATAAAGAGACAAGAGTGGACGTTGAATGCTGGAAAACTATGCAAGAGAAGTGATCATGGGGAATAAAGAAATGGCAGAGGAGTTGAATAACTTTTTTGCACCAGTCTTCATAGTGGAAGTGACCAGAAATGTGCCTGAAATTCAAGTCGGGGAGTGGAAGATAGTGGATTGGCTATTACTTGGGAGTAGGTGCTTGGAAAGCTGAAAGGGCTGAAGGTGGATGTCACTTGGACCAGATAGACCGCACCCTAGGGTTCTGAAAGAGATGGCTTTAGAGATTGTGGAGGTATTGATGGTGATATTTCAAGAATCACTTGTCAGGAGTGGTTCCAGCTGATTGGAAAATTTCCAATATTACCCCGCTGCACAAGAAGGGAGCAAAGCAAATCTGCCATTCAATTATGGCTGATCTATCTCTTCCTCCTAACCCCATTCTCCTGCCTTTTCCCCATAACTCTGACACCTGTACTAATCAAGGATATATCTATCTCTGCCTTAAAAATATCCACTGACTTGGCCTCATTCGCCTTCTGTAGCAAAGAATTCCACAGATTCACCACCCTCTGACTAAAGAAATTTCTCATCTCCTTCCTAAAATAACGTCCTTCAATTCTGGGGCTGTGACCTCTAGTCCTAGACTCTCCCACTAGTGGAAACATCCTCTCCACGTCCACTCTATCCAAGCCTTTCACTATTCTGTATGTTTCAATGAGGTTCTCCCTCATTCTTCTAATCTCGAATGAGTACAGGCTCAGTGCTGACAAACACTCATCATAGGTTAACCTCCTCATTCCTGGGATTATTCATGTAAACCTCCTCTGGACCCTCTCCAGGGCCAGCACATCCTTCCTCAGATATGGGTGCCCAAAATTACTCACAATATTGCAAATGTGGCCTTACCAGCACCTTATAGAGCCTCAGCATTACATCCCTGTTTTTGTATTCAAGCCCTCAGATGTGTCTGCTGCCACATCATAGGATGTATCAATAATTTTGAAATAAAGATACAATACGGTTGCGAGGGAATATTAAGTGTTTAACTGCACTGTGGGCAGTCATGTACTGGAGATGGTTTTCAAAAATGGAATTGAATTGGCACTTGGGAGAAAACAGTGGGCAGCAGTGGAGTTGCTGCCTTGCCATGCCAGAGACCCGGGTTCAATCCTGACTACGGGTGCTGTCTGTACGGAATTTGTACGTACTGCCGTGACCACTTGGGTTTTCCCTGGGTGCTCCAGTTTCCTCCCACTTTCAAAAGACCTACAGGTTTATAGGTTAATTTGGCTTGGGTAAAAATTATAAATTGTTCCTGGTGTGCAGGATTGTGCTAGTTTATGGGGTGATCGCAAATTCTCCCATAACATTATATAAGTGTTTTCCTAGCGAGTAATAATATTTATTTTAATTTAAAATCTATGCATTAATGATTGAATACTGGACAATTAGTTTAATTATCGGCTGTGTTAGGGTAGTTATTAAATGAAATTAAAGAATTATTGCAAGTGTAAGTAGTATATACATACAATTAAGATTACTTTGGGAAACACATGTTTCTGACTTATTCAGAAACCAGTTACAGGCCGTCCTCAGGAAAGAGACCCTTATGTAACCCGGGGACTGCCTGTACCTGTCCAATAAGCGACCTGTCCAATAAGATAGTTCGGAATAAGCGAGTTCAAAGGTCAATATGCATAAACAGCCTTGGAAAACAGTGGAACAGTGAAGCAGTGGACCTTCATTTCTTCTTTTTTCCAGCTTTGATTCTTCTAGGTAAGAAAATACTACTTTCAAACTATGAAAAAGTTGTATTTATGGTTCCTTTGTTTTAAAAGCTAAGATTATTTTGCTGTTTTTATTGCTTTATTAATTTGAGTATAGGAGCAGAGAAGTTCTACTGCAGTTGTACAGGGTCTTGGTGAGACCACACCTGGAGTATTGCGTACAGTTTTGGTCTTCTAATCTGAGGAAGGACATTCTTGCCATAGAGGGAGTACAGAGAAGGTTCACCAGACTGATTCCTGGGATGTCAGGACTTTCATATGAAGAAAGACTGGATAGACTCGGCTTGTACTCGCTAGAATTTAGAAGATTGAAGATCTTATAGAAACTTACAAAATTCTTAAGGGGTTGGACAGGCTAGATGCAGGAAGATTGTTCCCGATGTTGGGGAGGTCCAGAACAAGGGGTCACAGTTTAAGGATAAAGGGGAAATCTTTTAGGACTGAGATGAGAAAAACATTTTTCACACAGAGAGTGGTGAATCTCTGGAATTCTCTGCCACATAATGTAGTTGAGGCCAGTTCATTGGCTATATTTAAGAGGGAGTTAGATGTGGCCCTTGTGGCTAAAGGGATCAGGGGGTATGGAGAGAAAGCAGGTACAGGATACTGAGTTGGATGATCAGCCATGATCATATTGAATGGCGGTGCAAGCTCGAAGGGCCGAATGGCCTATTCCTGCACCTATTTTTTATGTTTCTATATTTCTATTTTGCTTTGTTGAGTGAGCAAGATCATGCTCATCCGTGGTCGGTGTTTGACCCGGGTCTGTTGAGTTGCTGCTGGGCCGTCCCCTTCTTCATCCCCTCCCGGGTGTCTCATCCCTGTCCGGGGGCGACTGGAGGAAGCCGGAGGTGTAGGGCCAGGCTTGCAGCCGGTGCGGGGAAGCCGAGTTGCTGCAGCGCTCTGTGTGTATGGTTATTGTTCAGCTTTCACCGGTGCCGGGGGGGGTTGGCCGCTGGCGGTCCCCCGGCCCATCGGGGAGCGGGGTTGGGCTGGAGTTGGCGCTTCTTCTCCGCACTGGCTGTGGACCTGGGGCCGCTGGTGTCGTCGGTCCGGGGCTGTCAGTTGGCCCGGCGGGAGTTGAGCTGAAGTTGGCTCAAGAATTCCATTGACTTTCACTATTCTGTTAATTTCAAGGCAACGGAATACCGAACTCGCTTATTCCGACTGCGCATGCCCAGGTCATAGGCACACGCTATAAACATTCTCGGCAGCTGTGGTGCTGCATTGTGCACAGGTCTGTGTTTCATCCGTGGTCAGGGTCAGGGTCGGGCCCGGGTCTCCGGCACTGCGGGCGCTGTTGAGTTGCTGCCGGGCCGTCGCCGTCCCCTCCCGGGTGTCCCGTCCCTGTCCAGGGGTGGCCCTGGGCTTGCAGCCAGCGCGGGAGGGGGGAGCTGGCTCCAGATGGGCTCCGCATATCCAGCTGGGTTGGCCGGCCACTGAGGCGGAAGCCTGGAGCGGAGGTGGGGGGCGGCGCTGCTGTCCCATCGGTCTGGGGCTGTCGGTTGGTCCGGCAGGGCAGGCGGAGTTGAGCTGGGGTTGGTGCTTATCTGTGCTGGCTGTGGGCCTGGGGGCCGCTGCTCCAGGCCGGTGTCCCTATGGTTAGGATGTCTCTGGCCGTCCTCAGGCAGGGATGGGACACTTGGGGGGGGGGGGGGGGGGGGGGGAAGACGGAGATGGATGGACGGGGATGGTCCAGTGGTGGCCTGGCAGTGTTTGCGGCACCGGGGACCCGGGTTTGATCCTGGCTGCGGATGAAGCACGGGTCTGTGTGCATGCAGCTACCGAGAGCTGTCTTTCCGCCGGTCCAGTCTCTCCCCCCATATCCCACTCGCATCTGCCCCCTCTATCTCACTGTTACACCCCACTCTCCCACTACCTCGCACCCTCGTTCCTCAGATTAAATTAATTTTTAAACATAAATCATAAATAAAGATAAAGATAAGAATTTTACTTCGGAGTCACGTGTGACTACATGAAGACCCCGCCAGCACGCATGCGCGACATAGCGTCTCACGCAGTGCAACAGCGAACGTGCTCTCCCGCAACAAGTTTAAAAACGGGACCTCCAGGTAAGTAAAAATTACTCCGAGGTCGTATTTGGAATCCTTGTTCTGCTTTATCGTTACAGAGAACATGAACAAGGGAAGACAAACAAAAAAGGTCGTACCCCGTCCTGCTGCGATGGCCCAGGAGGGTCCCAGTAGTGGGGGGGCGACCGGCGGCACCTGGACAGCACACGCTGCGGTCCACAGTCACCGACGGAATCTCTGTACAGCCGAGCCCAACGCCACAAGCTGCTCAGCTCGAACAACCCTAACAAACCATCTCTAGATGGCTCAAACAGATATTGGGAGCTGCTGGGGTGGATACTGATATTTACACATCTCGCTCCACCAGGGCAGCATCTCCATCGGCGGCTAAGAGAATGGACGTGCCATTAGACCACATCCTGGCAACAGCGGGGTGGTCCTCGGAAAGAACTTTCCATAGTTCTGCAATAAGTAGGAGGAAAGAGTAGGAGTAAACGGGTCCTTTTCACAATGGCAGGCAGTGACTAGTGGGGTACCGCAAGGCTCAGTGCTGGGACCCCAGCTATTTACAATATATATTAATGATCTGGATGAGGGAATTGAAGGCAATATCTCCAAGTTTGCGGATGACACTAAGCTGGGGGGCAGTGTTAGCTGTGAGGAGGATGCTAGGAGACTGCAAGGTGACTTGGATAGGCTGGGTGAGTGGGCAAATGTTTAGCAGATGCAGTATAATGTGGATAAATGTGAGGTTATCCATTTTGGTGGCAAAAACATGAAAGCAGACTATTATCTAAATGGTGGTCGACTAGGAAAAGGGGAGATGCAGCGAGACCTGGGTGTCATGGTACACCAGTCATTGAAAGTGGGCATGCAGGTGCAGCAGGCAGTGAAGAAAGCGAATGGTATGTTAGCTTTCATAGCAAAAGGATTTGAGTATAGGAGCAGGGAGGTTCTACTGCAGTTGTACAGGGTCTTGGTGAGACCACACCTGGAGTATTGCGTACAGTTTTGGTCTCCAAATCTGAGGAAGGACATTATTACCATAGAGGGAGTGCAGAGAAGGTTCACCAGACTGATTCCTGGGATGTCAGGACTGTCTTATGAAGAAAGACTGGATAGACTTGGTTTATACTCTCTAGAATTTAGGAGATTGAGAGGGGATCTTATAGAAACTTACAAAATTCTTAAGGGGTTGGACAGGCTAGATGCAGGAAGATTGCTCCCGATGTTGGGGAAGTCCAGGACAAGGGGTCACAGCTTAAGGATAAGGGGGAAATCCTTTAAAACCGAGATGAGAAGAACTTTTTTCACACAGAGAGTGGTGAATCTCTGGAACTCCCTGCCACAGAGGGTAGTCGAGGCCAGTTCATTGGCTATATTTAAGAGGGAGTTAGATGTGGCCCTTGTGGCTAAGGGGATCAGAGGGTATGGAGAGAAGGCAGGTACGGGATACTGAGTTGGATGATCAGCCATGATAATATTGAATGGCGGTGCAGGCTCGAAGGGCCGAATGGCCTACTCCTGCACCTAATTTCTATGTTTCTATATGTTTCTATAAGCTGATTGTAAAACCTGTGTCATTTGCAGAGAGGATTTTAAACTCTGCAAATATATAATTTAAGCCCGGGGGAGCGTTATTTTCTTTGTTATTGTTTAAAATAAATATCGGTATTGGTTTATAAAACAGATTCATGCTTAATTACGATAACATACTTCCTCCCTTGGATGACTTCGGCAGTGAGTGAAGCATGGACTGTTACACGGTTTCTAATCACAGAGCTTTAAAATCTTCACGTAGTCACTCACGTGACTCCGAAGTAAAATAGTAAGATTAAACGAGAACTTACCAGTTTGAAGTTTGATCTTTATTTTATGAGGAGTTACGATGAGGGATTACGTGCCCTCCGCTCCCACCCTCAATTATAAAGGTCAACTGGTATCTTAGTTCTCCTTATCTTTACTATGTTTATTTCAATTACTGTGTTTTCTGTGATTCCCCACCGCTGCTTTGAAGAATGTCGCGCATGCGTGCTGGCGGGGTCTTCACGTAATCCCTCATCGTAACTCCTCATAAAATAAAGATCAAACTTCAAGCTGGTAAATTCTCGTTTAATCTTACTATTTATACAGTTTATACAGTCAGCGCTTTGTTCGCTTTTTCTTTCTCGCCTGACCTTTGACAAATCCCATAATTCCTTGCGTTTTTCGGAATACCAAACTCACTTATTGTCTTTTACACATTGTAACTCAATATCCCTCCCCCTCATCCTTCAGCTGCTCGTTTTAGCCACCATTTTCTATGTGAAAATCTTAACATTCGGATCACCAACTCTACCCATCGCCTATCCTATTGCCAGCACAGTGTTTTTTCCTCAGTTAATTGCCACCCAATCAATCCACTCTCATCTGCTAGCAGAGCGATGAAAGCTAAAAATCAAGTGTGCTATTAACCAGCAATCACTTGCCAATAAATTATTCATTGACTCATTAACATTCACTCTACAAAGATGCCCATTCACTCTACAAAGATGATCATCTCCAACCAAAAGGTCTGACTACCTATCGTGACATTACCATTAACCAGTTCCCCATCAGTTATATCCTGCAGGTCTCCATTGGCCAGAAGATTAACTGGACCAACCACACAAGTACCGAGGATTTAAGAACAAGTCAGAAATGGGCTTCCTTTGGCATGAGGTTCTCTTCATAACACCCAAAATCCGTGCAAGGCATATCAAGGGTTAATTGGATTGGTAAATGTTAAAATTGGTACTAGTGAGTGTAGGATAGTGTTACTGTGCGGGGATCGTTGGTCGGCGCGGACCCGATGGGCCAAAGGGCCTGTTTCCGCGCTGTATCTCTAAACTAAAGTAAAAGGATTATGAACAGACCTGTGACTGTATCCCAATGAGTCCGAAGAGTCTCAACCCAAAACGTCACCCATTCCTTCTCTCCAGAGATGCTGCCTGTCTCGCTGTGTTGCTCCAGCATTTTGTGTCTCCCAAAGGAACTAATTTGCTATCACCGGTGTTGGGTAGCATTATTATACCGAATTGGATAGAACTAAGGAATTGTAAGGATAAAAAGACTCTAACGGGACTTATCTACAGGCCCCCCAAACAGTAGCCTGGATATAGGGTGCAAGTTGAATCAGGGGTTAAAATTGGCATGTAGTAAAGGTAATGCTACAGTTGTTATGGGAGATTTCAACGCAGGTAGACTGGGAAAAAAGGTTGGTACGGGACACCAAGAAAGGGAGTTTGTGGAGTGCCTCCATGATGGATTCTTAGAGCAGCTAGTATTGGAGCCTACCAGGGAGAAGGCAATTCTGGATTTAGTGTTATGTAATGAACCTGATTTGATAAAGGAACATGAGGTTAATGAACCATTAGGAGGTAGTGACCATAACATGGTCAGGTTTAATCTACAATTGGAGAGGGAGAAGGGTAAATCGGAGGTGTCAGTGTTACAGTTGAATAAAAGGGACTATGGAGACATGAGGGAGGTGCTGGCCAAAGTTGACTGGAAAGATACACCAGCAGGGATGACAATGGAACGACAATGGCAGGTATTTCGAGGAATAATACAGAAGGTGCAGGATCAGTTCATTCCTAGGAGGAAGAAAGATTCCAAGGGGAGTAAGGGGTGACCGTGGATGACAAGGGACATCAGGGACAGTATAAAAATAAAAGAGAAGTATAATGCAGCAAAGATGAGTGGGAAGCAAGAGGATTGCATAATGTTTAAAGGGCAACAGAAGATAACTAAAAAGGCAATACGGGGAGAAAAGATGAGGTACGAAGGTAAGCTAGCTAAGAATATGAAGAAGGATAGTAAAAGCTTTGTTAGGTATGTGAAGAGGAAAAAGAATTAGTTAAGACCAAAGTTGGACCCTTGAAGACTGAAAAAAGGTGGATTTATTATGGGGAACAAGAAAATGGCAGATGAGTTGAACAGGTACTTTGGATCAATCTTCACTAAGGAGGACACAAACAATTTTCCTGATATACTAGTGGCTAGAGGATCTGGGGTGACAGAGGAACTGAAGGAAATCCACATTAGGCAGGAAATGGTGTCGGGTAGACTGATGGAACAAGGCTGATAAATCACCAGGGCCTGATGGTCTGCATCCCAGGGTACTTAAGGAAAATGGACATGGGAGAGCCAGTGGATGTAGTGTACCTGGACCTTCAGAAAGCATTTGATGAGGTCCCACATAGGAGACTAATGGGCAAAATTAGGACACATGACATTGGGGGTAGAGTGCTGACATGGATAGAAAATTGGTTCGCAGACAGGAAACAAAGAGTAGGGATTAACGGGTCCCTTTCAGAATGGTAGGCAGTAACTAGTGGGGTACCGCAAGACTCGGTGCTGGGACTGCAGCTATTTACAATATACATCAATAAATTTGATTAAGGGATTCAAAGTAACATTAACAAATTTGCAGATGACACAAAGCTGGGTGGCAGTGTAAACTGTGAGGATGCTATGAGAATGCAAGGTGACTTGAACAGGTTGGGTGAGTGGGCAGATGCATATCAGATGCAATTTAATGTGGATAAATGTGAGGTTATCTAAATTTGGTAGCAAAAACGGGAAGACAGATTGCAGTTAAGATTTGAGTACAAAGAGGATGTCCCCTAGCTACTGGACCTAATTTAGAGGAGTAATATGCAACTGGTCTATGTCTATCCCCATGCTTTTGCATTAGTACCGAAGTGGCACAGTCAGATAGAATTGTACAATACAGCTGGATTCGTATAATGGCCTTCCCAATGCCGGGGCTTGCATCAATGATCTTTTTAATTTCTCAAATTTTAATCTCAAAATTCCAGTGCTTTCTTTGTTCATTTAAATTTGCCCTCCTTGCTGGTATAGGGTGTTAGCTACTTGGTTTCTAGAGCTATATTTGGAATCCAGGGTCTGCAATAATTAACCATGCCCAGCCATTGTCTCATTTGTTTGGCTTCTTTTGGGACTGGAAATTCGCAGATAGGTTCGAGTCTGCTCTTCTCAAGACATCTTTC
The DNA here is from genome assembly GCF_010909765.2 of Amblyraja radiata. Lineage (NCBI taxonomy): Eukaryota > Metazoa > Chordata > Chondrichthyes > Rajiformes > Rajidae > Amblyraja > Amblyraja radiata. The sequence goes on along the minus strand of NC_045957.1, from coordinate 125,675,504 downwards.
GGTGGCCGAAATTATAATTCCTAGAAATTTTACTTTCTCCTGAGCTACCAGTACTTTTGATGGTGAGACCACATATCCTAGATCAGCTAAATGGTTTAGTAGTTGTGCAGTATCTTTCTGCTTACTGGATTCATTTTTGCTGGCCACTAATAGATCATCCTGCACTTATGTTGAATTCATTTTGAACTTCAAGGTACTTTGTTGATCCTGCAGACACCTGGAAAATAAAGTAGGCAAATTGATAAATCCTTGAGGCAATCTGATCCAGGTGTATTGTTGGCCCCTATATGTGAAGGCAAACAAATATTGGCTGTCTTCATGAAGAGGAAGAGAAAAGAATGCATGTTGTAAGTCAACTATTGAAAGACTTTTGCTTCAGCCGGTATTTGGGCTAGGAAATGGGCATGGTTTGGCACTAGGGCGTGAAGTGGTCCCACAACACAACCGTTCCCTTAGGTCTTGCACGAGTCTATACTGGCCCTCCTTTCCCGGTTTTGGAATGTCAAGAATAGGGGTGTTACAGATTGATTGGCACTTCACCAATATTCCTTGTTCTAGCAAACCCCAAATTAATTTGTCAATGCTGCTGATGGCCTGTAGATTTAATGGATATTGTTGGATTGAAGGAAGTGTTACTCCTTTCTGGAGAGATACACGGATGGGATTGATGTTCACGCAACCTACCCGAGCTGTGTCCTCCGCCCACACTTGAGGGTCCACATACTCGTATACCTCACTCCCCAACTTTCCTTGGGGCCTGATAAAATTCAACAACATATTGATGAGACAAATTTTGCTATTGATAATTATTCGGGTCTGTCAAGGTAATTGCCTTTCTTACCATCGTTCCTGGTCTTTAGCTTTGGCCAGGAAATTCACCTTTCGGGTGACGTGAGGAGCAACTTCTTCAGTTCTTTTCCATAACTGTGCTGGTATTTTAGCATTCTCAGCAGCTCCCTTTTTGCCAACATTTCGATCTCCCAATTCTGTCCTTCGTATGATTTAAAGAAGGTTTCCAACTCTCTGTTCTTCCCACTCCTAATGCAAGCCAGTGTGATGTGAAGTGGGGGTTATTCATCCAGATCTATGGTGTAACGTTGTCGTATGGGAGCCCAGGAGGTCACCATTATGCCACATTCTATTTTTAGTTGGAAAGCACAGAGTAGATCTCTCACCATCAGGTTGCAATCTAATCCAGTAGTTGTCACAAATCTATGTTTGATTGCCTTTCCTCCATATACTACTTTGACTGGCTCAGAGATGGGATACTGGTAAACTTGGCCTTGAAACCCAGACAGGTTCTGAACTTCTCTTGATTCTGGTAAATTATAAATTGATTGAAGAGATGACATGGATGCACCTGTGTCTACTAGGAAGGTGCAGATTTTACCTTCAACCTGAAGAGACAACATAGGTTTATCATCAGACTTGCATCTAGTCACTGTTAGGTTTGCTAATCATAGGCGTGTGAATGGGTTATTCTGGGGAAAGGAGATTTGTCCCCTCGGCTCTTGATTTTCCTGCCAGTTCCCTCTGTGCTCTCTAGGATCCCATTGATCCCTCTAGTCTCTTTGATCTTGGAAATTTCTTCTGTGACCCCCTCTTCGGTTCCTTTCTTTATTTGGGCACCTCCTACTCCAATGACCTACCCCTCCGCAATTATAAAGGGCCTGTCCCACTTTCCCAAGTTATTCACAAATTCTCCCGAGTTTTCAAATTCGCAGAATGCTCGTAACGAGTCCCTAGGAGGCCGTAGGAGTCCGTGGATAAATCGTAGCGACTCGTTATGCCAGCCGTAGGTACTCGGGGCTATTCTTTTTTACTCGTGGAAATTTTTCATCATGCTGAAACAACGTCCCGACTTACCTGATGCCCCGAGTACCAACGGCTGGCATAACGAGCCGCTACGATATATCCACGGCCTCCTACGGACTCGTTACGAACATTCTGCTAGTTTGAAAACTCAGGAGAATTCGTGAATGTCTCAGGAGAATTCGTGAATAACTCGGGAAAGTGGGACAGGCCCTTTACAGTGGCCCATTCCTGATGGCTGTTATGTCCTCGAACCTGGTCTTTGGAGGACTGGCACTAGGGCAGATGCTTCTCTATAATATCGGTCTGGATATTACGGGACTATTTTCTCCCAGTCCAGTTTGTTGGTACTCGGGGGATTCATGGTTCAGGGTCGAATCGTGGTACTTCTTTTCTGATCACATATTCAGTTTTTTGTTTTACTGCAGGCGGGCTACCCTGCTTCTTTATGTCCCTCCAGTGATATCTTACAGCCCTAGCCATTTGACTGGCACTGTTTTCTGTCCAGTCCATGTTATTGGTCTTGATGGATTCTGCTACGTTGGTGGGAAGGCAATTCAATAAGAGGGCACAATATTGAGGGGATTTACTCAATTTCTGTAATTTAAGTCACCCGATTGATCCATATATAATTCAGAGAATCGCTCTAAAAATTCATCTACTCCTTCTCCCCTTTTTGCTCTTACATCTAGTATTCTGGCCAAATCAATTGGTTTTTGAAGGGTGTTTGCAAGGGCTGTTAAAACAGCATCTTCCCTTGCACCATTGTCTGCGATTATATTTGCGAGAGCTTCATGTTACGGATGTCCTAAATTCGTTAGGTACCTGGTATGCTCGCTTGGGGTAATTATTTGCTGGATCACCGCCCATAAATCTGCGTGATAAACTCGCATTGTAGTTCTTATGGTTTTTTTTTTTACTGTATTTTAATGTTGCTGTTTTTACCTGCACTTTCTAACTACTCGTACTGTTTTATCAGGGACTGGATTGTTTTTAGTATGTGTGAAATGTTTAAGTTTTATGTGAGATGCTCCGGTATTCCGTGGGAAACGTCTTCTCATTTTGCACTGTACAACTGTTGCTTTGCAAGATGACAATAAAGGTTGATTGATTGATTGAAGTGATCCACAAAAGAAGCGGATGATTTCCTACTATCGGGTATTTGACTAAAAATAGCCATAGAAACATAGAAATTAGGTGCAGGAGTAGGCCATTCGGCCCTTCGAGCCTGCACCGCCATTCAATATGATCATGGCTGATCATCCAACTCAGTATCCATCATCTCGTTAGGCTTCCATGGGGAATAGACTCTAATTGTACAGGAATTATTTGCACTGGTTGGATCAAAAGAAGGATTAGGCATTTCCATTACAGGGAACTGTCTAAGGGTTGTTTGTTTAGTTTCAAGATCTACCTTAGCATCTTCAATGGTTGTCTCACTCCCAGATGTATCTTCCCCTTCACCAGGGGGTTCACGGTATCTTCTAAATGATTTATTTCCTTCTCTAACTGCTTGTCCTTTTTGTCAAGGGATACGCTCTTCTTTCTCCTTATGAGTTATTTTTTGAGTCTGGCTTCTGGTACTGTGAACTCTAGGACTATCTGCAATAGATGGAGCGGTCGGGTTTAAGGAAGTCTGTGCCATGGAATCTAATTGTCTATTCCGTTCACAAGCTCCACAATGTGTATCTGTGACATGGGGATTGCAAGATGAATAAGGTGGTGGAAGTGAATTCCTAATTTTAACACTTTCCCAATCTTCTAAACAATCATCATCATCCCCCTCGTACCCAGTGCCAACCATCGGATCCTCACGCTTAAAACTTATGGATGCCAGTTTCTTTGTGGAAGATTTTCTTTTCTGCTTATCTTTAATACTCTCAGGCTCCTCCCTTAGGCTACCTGGTGGTTCAAATGCTTCAGTATCCTCTAATTTTATCCCCCGCTTTAGAGTTGCTTCCTTCCAACTTGCCATTCTTTCCACCGCTCTATTCACTTTCTGTTCCTCGTAATAATGTTTCCACAACTCAATTAATTATTGCTGCAATGCCAGACAATCTGCTCAATGCATTTCAATCCTTTTACTGTATCTATGCCCCCTTTGGGCCATAATTCACTCCCTAATTCTCTACTTAATACTCCGGAAAGAATTCTCAATCGGTCAGCTTTTTGTGGAAATTCACTCCATATTTCTTGTAACGGACTTTCCGAGTCAGCGGTCATATCTTTATTTACGTGGTTCCCCATTCTATTGGATATGGAAGCAACTCTCAAGCTACTCGCACCTCTTAACAATTTCCCCCTTTCTAATTTCAAATTTACCAAAGTCGTTTTTAAACAATATTCAAAAATTAAGGTGTTTAAGAAGGAACTGCACATGCTGGAAAATCGAAGGTACACAAAAATGCTGGAGAAACTCAGCGGGTGCAGCAGCATCTATGGAGCGAAGGAAATAGGCAAAGTTTCGGCCTTTTTAAAAGATTTTTTAAAAGTGTCTTAATTTCTCCTTTTTCACAATTCCATTGTCACATTTTCAAGTGTCCATCCACACCAGGACAAACTTGAGTCCCAGTAAAATCATTCAGACATCCACAGACTGTGGCAAGGTCAGAATGCTATAACTAGCTGCAAAGCGAAGTCAGGCACATCGCTGGTGATTGCACAGCCCTACCTGATGAAATTAATGCATTCTATGCTCGCTTTGAACAGATAGCCAGCGGGGCAATGACATCCGTCCTTCAGACTCAAGAGTGCTTCTTCCCAGGGTTGCTGTTACAGAAGTTAGATCGGCCTTCCTGAGATTGAACCCACGTAAAGTCCCTGGCCACATCCCTAGGAGCTGTGCTGACCAAGGGAGGGAGCGCTCACGGACATCTTTAATCTCTCCGTACTCTGTTCTGAGGCACCCACCTGCTTGAAGACCACTATCATCCCAGTGCCGAAGAAAAGCAAGAACTCATGCCTGAATGACTGTCGTTCAGTGACCTTGACTTCCACCATCATTAAGTGCTTTGAGAGGCTGGTTATGAGATGCATTAACCAGTTTACCAAGCAATCTTGACCCACTGCAGTTCGCCTCCCGCCACAACAGGTCCAACAGCTGGATAAGAGAAACACCTACATCAGACTCCGATTCATAGACCACAGCTCTGCCTTTAATTCCATTATCCCATCCAAATTCGTGGAACTTGGAGTCAGCATTCATCTCAGCAACTGGATCCTCGACTTCCTGACCAACAGACCACAATCAGTGAGGATAGGTGACAAATCATCCCCGACGATAATCCTCAACTCCTGTCCTCTGTGGTTCTTAGCCCCCATCTTTACTCCTTATACACCCACGACTGTGCAACCAAATACAAATACAACTCAATTCATAAATTCGCAGACGACACCATCGTAGTGGGCCGGATATCAAATAATGACAAGACGGAGTACAGGAAGGAGATGGAGAAGGAAGGCGTCTGAAGAAGGGTTTCGACCCGAAACGTCACCCATTCCTTCTCTCCAAAGATGCTGCCTGTCCAGCTGAGTTACTCGAGCATTTTATGTCTATAATGAGAACCTCATAACCTGGTGTCTAGACAACAATCTTTCCCTCAATGTCTGCAAGACAAATGAGAAAGTGATCAGCTTCAGGAAGTGAAGCGGTACACATATACTGGTATACATTGACGGCGCTGAAGTAGAGATGGTTCAAAGCTTCAAGTTCCAAGGAGTAAATATCATCAACAACTTGACTGGGACTCACCATATCAAACCAATGGCGAAGAAAGCACACCAATGCAACAACTTCACTAGAAGGCTTAGGAAGCTCGGCATGTCTCTCACTAACTTCTATTGAGCCATTATTGACTGAAACTTCTTAATTGCCAGAATTTTAGATGGGTTTAGGAAATAAGCCTGGGTAGACAAATGGAGATTCAGTGGGAGATAATTTTGGAAGTAGTGATCATACTCCTCAGTTTTTTAGGTAGTTGTGGATAACAATAAGACTGGACCTCGGGCAGAACTGCCAAATTGTGGGAATTATAACAGTATTAGGCAGAAGCTGGGGCATAAATCTAGAGAGGCTGGACAAGTCCTTATATAATATGTTGGAGTCTTTTAAATACTTGCTGATCAGAATTTAGGACCAACTGTGTTCTTGCAAGAAAACATGACAGGAAAGCAAGGTTTGGGAATCTTGAATAGAGGGAGTGGTTCACCAGACTGATTCCTGGGAGGTCAGGACTTTCATATCAAGAAAGACTGGATAGACTCAGCTTGTACTCGCTAGAATTTTGAAGATTGAGGGGGGATCTTAGAGAAATTTACAAAATTCTTAAGGGGTTGGACAGGCTAGATGCAGGAAGATTGTTCCCGATGTTGGGGAAGTCCAGAACAAGGGGTCACAGTTTAAGGATAAGGGGGAAATCCTTTAGGACTGAGACGAGAAAATCTTTTTTCACACCGAGAGTGGTGAATTTGTGGAATTCTCTGCCACAGAGAATTCCACAGTTCACAGGCCAGTTCATTGGCTATATTTAAGAGGGAGTTAGATGTGGCCCTTGGGGCTAAAGGGATCAGGCGGTATGGAGAGAAGGCAGGTACAGGATACTGAGTTGGATGATCAGCCATGATCATATTGAATGGCGGTGCAGGCTCAAAGGGCCGAATGGCCTACTCCTGCACCTATTTTCTATGTTTTTATGAATGATGAGAGGCATTATAAATTTTGTTAAAAAGAAAAAAGCATGTAAGTTCCAGGAAGCTGAAATTTGATGGGACCCTTGAGGATTATTCAGAAAGCAGAAAATAAAATAGGGAATCAGGAGGACTGAAATAGGCCATGAAATGTCCTTGGCAAGTAGAACCAAGACATTTTACACACATGAAAAACAAGCGGATAGCTGCAGAGACAGTAGGAGCCAAGGGCAAAGGAGGGAATTTATGCCTGGAGCTAGAGGAAGTGGGCAAGATACTAAATGAGTACTTTGCATTTGTATTTATAAAGGAGAACTACACAAGAGATAGTGAGATCAGGGAGGGGTATACTGATATGCTAGGACAAGATAACAAGGAGATGTTGAGTCTTTTGAAAAATATCTGGATGACTAACTCCCTAAAGCCTAATGAAACCTATGCCAAGACATCGAGGTGGGGAGACAATAATCTAGATTGCCTTGACAGAGTTCTTTATATCCTCCTTAGCCACAGGCAAGGTCCCAGAGGACTGGATAAGTCTTAATGCTGTTACTTTAGTTAAAAAGGGCAATAGAGACAAATAAGGAAACTGCATTGCATGCAGTTCTGGTCACTCTTAACCGGAAGGATGTGGAGGGCTTTGGTGAGAGGAGAAGAGGTTCAGCAGGATGCTGCCTGGATTAGGTATCGGAAAAATTTAGACAAACTTGGATTTTTTCAAACTTTGATCTTTTAGAGGTGTACAAAATCATGAGGAAGAGATCGGGTAGACGCAGAGTCTCTTGCACAGAGTAGAGGAATTGAGGACCACAGGACATCGGTTCAAGGTGAAGGGGAAAAGATTTAATAAGAATCCGAGGGGTAACTTTTTCCACGCAAAGGGTGGTGGGCGTATGGAGCAAACTGCCAGAGGAGTTAGTTGAGGCAGGGACTATCCCTTCGTTTAAGAAACAGTTAGACATGGATAGGACAGGCTTGGAGGGATATGGACCAAGCGCAGGCAGGTGGGACTAGTGTAGTTGGGACATGTTGGCGGGTGTGGGCAAGTTGGGCTGAAGGGCCTGTTTCCACACTGTATCACTCTATGACTCTATGGAGCAAGAGAGGCTGAGGGACAACCTGATACAAACATATAAAATCATGAGAAACAAAGGCAGGGCAAGACACTTTTTTTCCCCAGGGTGGAATTGTCAAATTGCAGGAGATCATGAAGGGTATAAAGTTATAGAGTAAAAAACATACCGCTGGACAACCTTGTGTCCCCACTTACCAACCTCCAGCAGCTGTCTCAACCATCACACATCCCTTCCATACTGGACTCCATCTGCCCTGCTTGTCTGCTTCTACCCATCACCCATCTGCCATTGTGTCCCAAACTAAGCTCCACCCCTCCCTCACCTGCCTCCATCATCTCTCACCTCTCTTTGATTCATCTTTCACTACTGGCCCCATCTCAGCACTCCCTTCATCCTCTTTAAATCAGCTAACTTCTTTCTCCATCCTGAAACTTTCTCACCACAGATGATGCTCGTCTTACTAAGCTCTGTCAGCTGCTTGGTTTTGGCTCTAGATTCCAGCATCTGTGCTACGTGGTGTCTCTAAATTTACTGTGTCTTTCACAAATTTCACCATGACTTTGGGGTAGCACAGTGGTTCAATCCTGACCTCGAATGTAGCTTGTGTGAAGTTTGCACATGCTCCCTGTGGCTGCGGGGCTTCCTCCAGGTGCTCCAGTTTCCTCCCACATTCCAAAGACATGCACGTTTGTAGGTTAGTTGGCTTCTGCAAATTGGCCCTGTCCCTAGCGTGAAGGATGCAAAAGTGGGAAAACATAGAACTAGTGTACAGGTAATGGTCCATGTGAACTTGGTGAGCCAAAGGGCCTGATTCCATGCTGTATCTCTAAACTAAACTAAAAGGTTTACTGCCAAAGAAGGGCTTTTGAAATGCAAGGTGAAAGAACATGAAATTATGCAAAGAAGGGTTCCACAAACAGCAATGTGATATTGGCCAGATTGTGTTTTATGCAGACATAGGAGAAAAATTAACCAGAAAATGAGAAAAAAAAACTTCTTGCCCTCCTTCAATACAGCAACACGATCAAATTTCTCCAGCTATTCTGCAAAACAGCAGGCAATAATCAAGGCAAAATGATAGAACATAGATCAGCATAGCATGGGTTGTTTGGCCCATCATGACTGTGTCGAACATGATGCCACGATCCAACTTTTATCTACCTGCACATAATCCAAATCCCTCCATTCCCTGCATTTGCATTTGCCTATCTAAAAGTCTCTTAAATGTCAGTATAGTATCTGCATCCACAACCACCCCAGCAGCACGTTCCAGGCACCTACTACTTTCTAGATACAAACCTTGCACAACTCCTTTAAACTTTGCCTCTTTCACCTTAAAGCTAAACTCACAATAATGGATAAGATCAATGCTAAACCCTGCCACACTATTATAAATGGCAATCAACAACTAACAGGAGGATGCTTCCATTCTCGATGATGTATGGGGCCAAGCATCAATGTTACAGACTATGCTGAAGCATCCACAACAATGTTCAAACAGAGGTGCCATGTAGATGATGCATTTTAGCTTCCTTCTAAGACCTCCACCATTAGAGAAGTGGCTTCCAGCCAATTTGATCCACTCCACATGAAATGGAGAAGTTGCTGAGAACAAGGGATACTGCGAAGGCTATGAACCCATCCAGTGTTCTGAATCTAGTATTGAAGACCTGTGTTCCAAGATCTGCTGCATCTCTTGCCAAGCTGCTTCACCTACAATACTGCCAACAATTGCCCAGGTATGTCCCATTCGCAAATCCAACCTGGCGAATTACCACAAATTAATCCATGCTCATCATCTACATAAAATAATCACGAAGACAACCAAGCAGCATTTACGCTCCGATGACCTGCTTACTAATACCCAGTTTGAGTTTAGCCAAGAACTCTCCATTCCATACCCCATCATACCCATGTACCAAACATGGATCCAAGGGTCGAACAAGAGTGGGAGTGTCTTCCCTGGGTATTTTTTAGACAGAGGGTGGCCAATCTGCGGAATCCTTTGCCACAGATGGCAGTGGAGGCCAAGTTATTGCATATTTTTAACGTGGAGATAGGGCATCCAAGGTTACAGGGAGAAGGCAGGAAAACAGGTTTGAGAGGGAGAAATAGATCAGCCACGATTGAATGTCAGAGCAGACTCGATGGGCGAATTATCTAATTCTGCTCCTATGTCTTATGGGTATCAAGGCAGTATTTGGTTGAGTGCAGTGTCCATAAGCCAAGATAAAACTGAAGTCAATGAGGATGAATCGGATTACATTCCAATAGTGGCACAACTAAATCATACCTTGCATAAACAACAAATGCTGTGGTCATCCCAATACCAGGAAAACACTACAGGAGTTACTCAGGACAGTGAACATGTGTTTGCATGAAAGGGTATGAATGGCAAGTGGGAGATCTTTGAAAGTGAGATAGGAAGAGTTCTGGGACAACATGATTCTGTGAAGAGCATTACAGTGACCTCCTAGGACCACGTGTCAACCATGCTGCGAGTTTGTGGCGAGCGCAAACTCTTCTAAACTCGCAAATTAGGTTGCCATAGTGGGACAGGCCCTTTTAGGGAACCCTGATTGATCAGGGATTGACCCAGTCATCTCAGAGTTATAGAATCACAGAATCATGTTGCCCCAGAACTCTTCCTATCTCACCTTCAAAGTTTCCCACTTGCCAGGCATCCCTTTTCCTGCAAACAGTCTGTCCCAATCAACCTTTACAAGTTCCTGTCTAATATCATCAACATTTTCCATAACTATTTTTAAACTAATAGAATTGTGGTCACTGGTCCCAAAATGCTCCCCCACTGACATATCAGTCACTTTGCCCTGCCTCATTTCCAATGTTGCCCATACTCTCGTGGATCATCTATATAATCCTGGATATACTTAACAAATTCCATCTCATCCAAGCAATTAGTGCTACAGCAATCCCAGTCAATATGATGGAAGTAAAACTCACCTACACTGGAAGCTCTATTATTCTTCCAGCTCTCTGGGATCTCCCTACACATTTGCTCCACTAATTCCTGCTACCTATTTCTTCCCTTTCTCAGTTCCACCGAAGAGCCTCAATGACAACCTCTCAGGACTGCGGAGATATTCTACTGAACAAAAAATACGAAAGCCCTCCTCTCTTACCAGCATCTTTATCATACCTGTACCTTCTACAGACTGAAATATTGAGCTGACAGTCTAGAAATACCTTTTATAATCATAGCTCCATGTACCTACTCATGCTCCTATGTTCATCTGCCTTACCTTGTCAGGCTTCGTGCATTAAAATAAATGCAGTTTAGTCTATCAGACCTTCCTTGCTTCATATCCTGCCCGACATCTCCTGCCTCTGAACTTATTTTCTTTAACTTGTACATTTACCTCAATTTTCTCATCTGCTTTGGGTCCCACTACGTGGCCACGTAAACCCTCCCTTTAACTGCTTCATTGAAGACCTTTTCCATCAAAGATTAAATGTGGAAATGTTGTCTCATGACTGCACAATCTTTAATGAACCGATTCACAACTTTTTGTCCAATGAAGCAGTCAATGCTTACACACAGTTGGACCAAGACAACATGCAAGCAAGGGCTGAGAATCGGCATAATATTTGTAATAAGCAAGTGCCAAGAAATTATCATCTCCAATATTAGTGAATTTAATCATCCATCCTTCAAACTCAATGTCATCACCTTTGCCAAGTCCCCCTCATTGACATATGATGAGAGTTTGACGGCACTGGGTTATGGGGAAAAAGGCAGGAGAATGGGGTTGAGAAGGAAAGATAGATCAGCCATGATTGAATGATGGAGTAGACTTGATGGGCCGGATGGCCTAATTCTGCTCTTATCATGTGAATTTGTGAACTCAAATATCCTGAGGGTCAACATTGCCCAGAAATTCAACTGAATCTGCCATATAAATGTCAAAGCCACCAGAGTAGGTCAGAGGATAGTTATCACAAATGACTCATATTCTGAGAGTGGCTGCACCATTTACCATCTACAACAAGGACTGCAATTGTTGCTACTCTGACAGATCCATCCAAGCCCATGACCCCTATCAACAAAAAAACTCAAGAACAGTACATGCCTGGGAACACCACAATATGCACATCACGCACAAGCCCGACTTGGAAATATATTGCCATTCCTTCATGATTACTGAATCTAAATCCTGGAACTCCCTATCCAGCAGTACTGTGGAAGTACCTTCATCAGAAGAACTGCAGCAGCTCAAGTGACAGCTAACCACCATCTTCTCTGGGACAATTAGGGATGGAAAATAAATGCTACCCTGTGAGTGACATCCAGATCCCAATCAATTAATAGGGCAGCTTGGTATAACTTGTTCTGAAAGACAGCACTACACTCCTGGTGCTGCACAAGAATATTTATCCAGATTTTTGAAAAGTCTACGAGTCCATTAATCTGATTTTAAAATGACACTGCTTACATTGCTTTGATCGGGTATTATATTTATTGTGGGAATCAAGTATCTCCAAACTATCCATCATCCAGATTAATGAAAGAATAGCAGCAAATTAAGAGCACACTTCAGTTTTTGCATCCAAACAACCTGTAGTCCCTGACATACATAGAGCGATTTTTTTTTAAAGGGCAAATAATCAAAATAGTACATAATTTAAATAAAAAGCAATAAACTGTCCAGTTAGAATCCAAGTGCTCGTCCCTCTTCTTTTCATCCATAGTTATTCCAAACCTTATGCAGCATTGAAACATTCCCTCTGCTGATGCAATCGACATAAATATTACGATGTTTTCTTATAATGACGCAGGAGGTGGTCATTCAGCTCAACTGGACCATACCGGCTCTACGGGCAGCAGTCCCTTTGGTCCATTTCCCTTCTTCTTATTCCCCTGTAATTTATTATCTTTCACACATGGCATCAACTCCCCTCTTATCTGTCCTAAAATAAAAACATTAAACTTGAACATTGCTATTCTATACAGGCAAATTTTTAATGCAATGTATGCCATTATATATACAGGAATAACAACTTTAAAATTTAGTGTTTCCATAATTTAAGGTAATTCAATCTGTCACACGAATTTGGCAAAATTACAATACAGGGATTTACCTCTTGCCATTACCTTCAGATTTGATATAATGCCCAACTTTGTAATTATGTAAGAGATTAGAAAATATTTTTGAATAGCAAAATGCAGTTACATACTCTGCAAGTTTATAGCAAACTATGTAATGCAAATAAATATAACACAATAGACAATAGGTGCAGGGGTAGGCCATTCGGCCCTTCGAGCCATATTCAATGTGATCCTGGCTGATCATCCACAATCAGTACCCCGTTCCTGCCTTCTCTCCATATCCCCTAATTCCAATATCCCCAAGAGCTCTATCTAACTCTCTCTTGAAAGCTTCCAGAGAGCCAGCCTCCACCACCCTCTGAGGCAGAGAATTACGCTCACTCACAACTCTCTGTGTGAAAAAGCTTTTCCTCATCTCCGTTCTAAATTGCTTGCCACTTATTCTTAAACTATGGTCCCTGGTTCTGGACTCCCCCAACATTGTGACATGTTTTCTGCCTCTAGCGTGTCCAATCCCTTTATACTCTTATATATTTCAATAAGATGCCCTCTCATCCTTCTAAATTCCAGAGTACACAAGCCCAGCAGCTCCAATCTATCAATATATGACAGTCCCGCCATCCCGGGAATTAACCTTATGAACACATAAACATATTTCAGCCAGATTCAACGTGGTCAGGGCATCATGGAATATATCATCCAAGAAGCGACCCATTTTTAGGTGATGGGAGAAAAGTGGTCCTTGCTCCAAAATCTAAATGAAGGTGAAGATGAAATATTAATGTGTTTCGTCAGTCATTAATAATTCTAAATCAGCGTCCGTTGTTCTTTGTTATACACAAGTTCTTTGAGAATTAATGCATATATTATGTATATATATCATATATAATCGAAAATGAAGTATAATTTGCGAATATTTCAAAATAAACTACACGTCAGTTAATTTCTTTCTTCTCTGCACCGTTAACACTCCAACTAACCTGTGCCACGCTGTGATTTTTCAAAATATTATGGTCGGCATTCACGAATTATTGCTTTCAGTTTAAGCGAGGTTTTAAATCATTAATACATTAAAGCAAAAGTTCCATATTTTACTTGGAAACTAGGATTAGTTATCAAACCATTTAATCTTAGATTAGATTAAATCTGTCCTCGCAAATGATTTACGATTGGTGTCGATGAATATTTTTACTGGGGGAAAAATATTGACAAATACTCAGCAGGACTTCAACAATATTATCTTCAGCCATCAGAAACAAAGGCTCAAATCTATCTATCAGCATTAACAGAGCCTGAACAAAAGCTTGGAGGGGACTGTACACCACCGCCGACTTCAAAGCAGCCATTCGTACGGATCCTCTCCCAGACTCACCAACATCTTGATCGAACGGATTGGCGGTAAACAGAGGCATATCTATTTTGTCCGTGTAGGTTTGTTTTTGTTGCAGTCGGGCTCTCCCGTTCCTTGGAGTGTTTCAATGTACGCCACCCTCTTGGCTCACTCTGTGGCCAGAACTCTCCCACTATCTGGGAGGGGGGAGGATTGAGTCAGCGGCAACTTCACTCCAACCTCCCCGCGATGGCCGTCCCGGCTCCCGTTCTATCGGCGGCGCGAGCTCCGGGTCGCGTTCTATCGCTGGCGCGAGCTCCGGGTTCCGTTCTATCACTGTCACGAGCTCCTGCCCATGCTCCCACAGCCGCCAGCATTCATTTCCAACCCTCGACGCTGCCCAGCTGCCCAAATCCAGACAGTCTACACATGGAAACACAGCATGTTGGGAAATCAGGGCGCCTCTTGCACTGCCTGAAAATACTGCGTGATGGGGAGGCGACAGCTATGGTAATTGTTCCCATAAGCTTTGAAAATACACAGGGATGTAAAGTAATATATGCAATCACACAAAACACGTATCTGCAACAACTGACTGCATTCTGCACGTTTCGTTTCATTGTAATCGCTGCCCCGTTGTCTTTATTCTTTACTGGCCCGGAATCCAGGAGGTCAGCAATGTAATCGCGCAATTCGGTTATAAGGGAGCAACGCTGACGTGTGGTATTACACCTGTCTCCAACAATTGTCATCGTTTTTATTTTAGTTCAACGGTGAAATTTATGTATGACCCCAAAGAGTCATTTGGGTTGTTGTGAAATACATCAATGACTACCTCCCTTTTGTCTTCCAACCATGTTGCACATATTATTTTCCCACTCATTTCAGCCTAACGTTGTTATTCCCTGAAGATAGACACAAAAAGCTAGAGTATCTCAGCGGGACAGGCAGCATCCCTGGAGAGAAGGAATGGGGAACTTCAGGTCGAGACCCTTCTTCAGACTGGTTAGGGATAAGCGAGAGATATAGACGATGATGTAGAGAGATAAAGAACAATGAAAGTAAGGATGATAAAGGAAACAGGCCATTGTTAACTGTTGAGTAAAAACTTAAAGCTAGTGCGACTTGGGTGGGGTGATAGAGAGAGAGGGAATGCCGGGGCTATCTGAAGTTAGAGAAATCAATATTCTGGCTTTCAACATTCAACATTTCCCTCAGCTTCTCCACTGGCTTGCAGTTTGAACCGATTATCTATTTCTTCTATTCTGGTGGTTCAACATGTGTTTTGATACTGATTTTAAGCTTCATTTTAGGTTTAGTTTTATTATTGTTGAGTTTACCGAGGTACATTGAAAATATTTGTTTTGTGTGCTATCCAATCAGATGAGATAACACAATACATAAATACAATCAAACCGAAATCAAGTACAATAGGTGGAGCAAAGGGGAAGATACAGAGTGCAGAATGTAGTTCTCGGCACTGTAGCACACCAGTTTCACAAAGTCCAATGTTTGCAAAGGAATAGCGATAAATTATCAAATTCTTCTGTTAGTTTAGGCTTGTGTTAGCATTATGCTTTCCCCATCTCTCTTTACCCCCAAACCTATACAATTATATTCTTTATATGTCACCCACCTCACGATTTGTAAGGTCATTCACAAGTCATACAGCACAGTAACAGATCCTTCAGCCCAATTCGTCCATGCTGACTAAGATGCCCATCTAGGCTAGTCCCACTGACACACGTTTGGCCTGTATATCCCTCTAAACCTTTCCCATTCATGTACCTGTCCAAATGTCCCTTAAATGTTGGAAAATTGTAACTGCCGCAGCCTCTTCCTCTATGTGAAAATGTTGCCCTGCAGGTTCCTATTAAATCTTCACCCTCTCACCTTAACCCTATGCCCTCCAGTTCTTGGTTCCCCAACACTTCTTGGTTCACTGTATCTATAGTTGCTTCCAGTTTTTCCATCCTCATTATATCTGGGCAATGCCCTCTGTCCAAGCAACAAATCTCATGTCCAGAGTGTGAAGAGATCAGCCAAGATTTCTTTTACACTCTGCATTGAGTGTAATCTCTTGTAATCTCCTCCATATCTTGAACATTTCCCTCAGCTTCTCCACTGGGATTTGTGGACATGATCAAGACTGATGCTTGAATGCATCCCATACTGCTCCACCCTGGGTATAACATAAATGCGAAAAAAAGAAGAAAGACACAAAAAGCTGGAGTAACTCTGCGGGACAGACAGCATCTCTGGAGAGAAGGAATGGGTGATGTTTCGGGTCAAGACCCTTTTTCAGAGAAAAAAGTGAATTGTATTTGGAAAAGAGAGTCCCTGGGAGTTTTTTTAAATTAAGCCTAGCCCCCAAAAAGTATACAGTGTAAGGAAAAATACAGAGAGAGAAAGCTGCTGATTATCACCTACCATCCTGCTTCAGCTGCTGAATCAGTATTCCTTCAATGTTGCACACTTTTTCAAAGAACCATTAAGAACAGCAGAAGCAGAACGTAAGGGGTCTATCGTACACAACATCAAAAATGGCTCAACAGCACCACCATTAACTAAGCTGGTTGAGTAGAAAAAGATAACTCCCAGACTGGATCCACATAAAGTGGCAACATAATTCATTTATTTTTACAGAATTCATGCTAGTTGACAATTCAAATAGATCCATTTGTGTATTTTTTTTAAATACAATCAATGCAATTTTCCCGAGGTTAGTTCACGTCAGTAATAATTCCCAGTAGTTAGAATTGTATCTGGAAATTGGTTTCGGGGTTTCTTTGCACAAATCCGCTTAGCATAGTTGATATTTGTCTGGTGTCAGTCACAACAATTTTCACAACTACTAATCTCATTTGGTGCAAAAATGTATAACCTAAAAACTTTGCTTATAAATCATAAATAAAATAAATTCTACAGCAGAGATGTGAAGAAAGTGAAATGTTTTCTTCAGAACATCTGTCAGATCACATTGAATGGCGATGCTGGCTCAAAGAGCCAAATGGCTTACTACTGCACTTATTTTCCATGTTTTTATCAGCTTTTCATTACTCAAAATCTATGGAAAAAAACATCACTGTTTTCCCTAGATATTTGCAATGTTTCTATGTTATGCACCATAATCCAAAAAGCTGTGGTGTCTGTGAGACTGATTAGCTCATATCTCACAATGGCTTGGAGCTCCCCACAGCACAGAACTTCTTCAAACATTGGATCATATGGTGTTGTTATATACCCTGGAGTGTGCTGTTATTCATTTCGTCCAGATTTGTGTCCGTGCCCTCTCTCCATGGTGCCTTTTCTGCAGCGTGTCTGTAGTTTCGATGGAAATAAGTTCTTTATGGTCCCTTTCTCTGTAATCAGCATAAAAATAACTATTTACAATTCCTAAAAGATTGCATTTAAGTGAAACACTAGTGTCACTTTGCAAACACTTTATTTTACATCAAGTGAGTTTATTGTCATGTGTCCCTGTATAGGACAATGAAATTCTTGCTTTGCTTCAGCACACAGAACATAGTAGGCATTTACTACAAAACATCTCTGGCATTATGCAAAAATAAAAAACTGCAGATGCTGGTTTATACCAAAGATAGACACAAAGTGCTGAAGTAACTCAGTGAGTCAGGCAGCATCTCTAGAGAAAAAGGATGGATTAAGTTATGGGTCAGGACCCTTTTTCAGACGTTTGAAGAACGGTCCTGACTGTAACTTCACTCGTCCTTTTTCTCCAGAGATGCTGCCTGACTCACTGAGTTACGGCAGCACTTTGTGTCTGCCATTATGATGCAGGTTTTAGAAACATAGGAAGTAGGTGCAAGTCTAGGCCATTCGGCCCTTCGAGTCAACACCGTTTACAATTTCCATTAACTGCTCTGCACTGCATTCAACAGTTCCAACATTTTTGCTGTTTTGCTTCTTCTCTGTTGGCACTTAGTAATTGTTAAATTAACACAATTTGGCTCCACTCTATTACATTCCCCCAGCTCTATGTAACTTAGAATACACTTGTTTACTTATTTTTTTAGTTCTGATGAAGAGCCATTGACAAGAAATGTTGATCCCGTTTTCCTCTCCACCAATGTTGACTCATCTGCTGAGTGTCTCAGCATCTCATAGAAACATAGAAAATAGGTACAGGAGTCGGCCATTTGACCCAGTATCGCCATTCTATACGATTAATTCAATTAAATGGCTGATCATCTAAAATCAGTACCCCGTAGCTGCTTTCTCCCCATATCCCTTGCTTCCATTAGCCCTAAGCTATATCTAAGGGGCTCATGTTGTCGACATCCCCATGGTGAGCCCTGTCAACTGACCTCAGTCAGGCGAATTACAACAAACAGAGACAGCAGCAGCGCCGCAGCTTTAGGAGAAGGAGGGGAAGGAGGAGGAGGAGGAGGGGGAGGGGGAGGAGGGGGAGGGGGGAGAGGGGGAGGAGGGGGAGGGGGGAGAGGGGGAGGGGGGGAGGGGGAGGAGGAGGGGGAGGGGAGGAGGAGGGGAGGAGGAGGAAGAAGAGGAGGAAGAGGAAGAGGAAGAAGGGGAAGAAGAAGAAGGAAGGAGAAGAAGGAGAAGAAGGGGAAGGAGAATGGAAAGGGGAAGGGGAAGGGGAAGGGGAAGGGAAAGGGAAAGGGAAAGGCGAAGGGGAAGGGGAAGGGGAAGGGGAAGGGGAAGGGGGAGAAGAAGAAGATCCTATATCTCATTCTCTCTTGAATATAACCAGTCAATTGGCCTCCATGGCCATCACAACTTTCTGGATGAAAAGGTTTTTCCTCAGTCCTAAATGGCCTACCCCTTATTCAGATTCAGATTCAGATTCAGATTCAAACTTTATTGTCATTGTGCAGTGTACATTACAGAGACAACGAAATGCAGTTAGCATCTCCCTAGAAGAGCGACATAGAATATGAGCAATAAATAAATATATTAACGTGCATACAGTCATAGTAGTGCAATTTTTTTTTTCCTGGTGGAAGGAGTGTCCGGAGGGGGTGGGGGTGATTGGCAATCACCGAGGTACAGTGTTGAGTAATGTAACTCCTGTGACTCCTGACTCTGGACTCCCACAACATCAGGAACATTTTTCCTGCATCGTGCCTGTCCATTCCCTTCAGAATTTTATGTTTCTATAAGATCCCCTCTCATTTTGCGTTCCTTTGTGACGAATACCTAAATCTGAATGAAAACCATCTTAATGCTTTTTATTTAAGCATGTGTTTAAGCCCGATCTTGCATTTTTTTTGTGAATTACCCAATTGGGCATTAGCACTCAAGATAGTGCCATTTTAGTACATTATATAAGGGTAAGTTCAATTTCTAGACATAAATCGTAGCAAGCTCTTAATAAATACAAACTTATTTATATCCATCATATTCAATATAATAAATGCTTCATTGCCATTTACTCTTAACCTTATATGCGAACAAGATCTGAATGAGGTGATCTTACATATTCAACGAGTTAAATAAGCATACCAACAAGTTAAATAAGCATCGTTATCCTCATTGATTTAATCGGTACAGGTCCAAATATCCATGATAATAATAGGATAGTGCCTTTTTTTGTATGTTTCCAAATGTCCTAACACATTTCCACAGATGTATGGTAGAAAGTATCCTGAGTGGTTGCATCATGACCTGGTGTGGAAATGCCAACACACAGGAATGCAAGAGGCTACATGGAGTGGTAGCCTCAGCCCGGCCCCTTATGGGCACAACCCTCCCCTCCATCGAAAGCATTGCCATGAGGTTCTGCATCTATCAAGGATCCCCACCATCTGGACCATGCCCTTTTCCAACTGCTACCATAGGACATGAATTACAGAAGCCTGAATTCCCACACCACCAGGTTCAGGTCTCCCCTCAACCTCCAGCTTTCTAGAGAAACAATCCAAGTTTGTTCAACTTCTCCTTCAGACTAATACCTCCTAATCTAGGCAACATTTTGATAAACTTCTTTTGCACCCTTTTCAAAACCTCCACATTCTTCATGTAATGGGCGAGCAGAACTGCTCACAATACTTCAAAGTCTTATAAAGCTTTTCATGACATCCTGACTCTTCTAAATACCCTGATCAACGAAGGCAAGCATACCATTCGGTAGGCGGCGCGACTCTCGTCAGCAGCGGCCTCTGCAGTCCGTCTGCGTTTTTATTATTTTATGTCTATGTTTTTATGTAGTTTTTGTTATTTTTGTTGGGGTATGTGTGTGGGGGGGGGGGGGGGGGGGGTGGTGTGGGGGGGAGGGGGTAACTTTTAAATCTCTCCCTGCACGGGAGACCCGACCTTTTCTTTGTCGGGTCTCCATTGTCGTTGGGGCTGCAACGAGGAGCGGCCTCCAACAGGAAGACCGGGGGCTGTGGTGCCGACTACTCACCTCACCGTCGTGGGGCTGGCCGAGTCCAGAGCGGGTGGAGCTGTGGTGGACGCTGCTGCGACCCGACCCCCGGAGATTCGGTGGCTGCAACTGCGGGTTTGGCGGACGGTAACACCGGGAGCCCGCGGGTCCCTGGAGGGAGACCGCTTTTCGGGGCTTCCGCAGCGGCGACTTCTCCCGCCCGAGTTGCGGGGTTGAAGAGCTCCTGGAGCGGGGCCTTACACCATCGCCCTGCGCGGCTTGGAATGGCGGCGGGTCTCTGCGAGCGCGCGCCGGGGGCTCTAACACCAAGACCCGGTGCGCGACCTTGCATCACCCGACGTGGCTTTAATGGCTGCGGGACAATTCTCCATCGCCCGCCGGGGGCTTTGACTTTGACTCTGACATCGGGGGGGAAAGTGCAGTGGAGAGAGAAGTTTTTTTGGCCTTCCATCACAGCAATGTGATGGATGTTTATGTAAATTATGTTGTGTCTTGGGTCTATTTGTTTGTAATGTATGGCTGCAGAAACGGCATTTCGTTTGGACCTCAAGGGGTCCAAATGACAATAAATTGAATTGTATTGTATTGTATTGTATTGTATTGTACCATAAGACTTCTTTACCACTCTATATATTGTGTTACCACTTTCAGGAAACTAGGGACCTGGACCCCAAGATCCCTCTGCACATCAATGCTGTTAAGGGTCTTGCTCTCAACCACAGACCTTCCCCTTACATTTGATCTAGCTCAGTTGAGAAGGTGGGCCAAGGAATGTCAAATTAAAATTAACTCTGGGAAGTGTGGTTTTGCTCTTTACATAGAAACATAGAAATTAGGTGCAGGAGTAGGCCATTCGGCCCTTCGATGTCAAACCAGGGCAAAACATATAAAATAAGTGATAGAGCCCTGAAGAGTGTTGCAAAATAGAGAGATTTGGGAATTCAACTGCCTGGTTCCCTGAAGGTGGTGAGTCAGATTGAGGTAAAAAAAAGGTGTTTAGCATTAGGAGGAATCAGGATAAATTTGCGCAAAGGAGATCAAACGCCTCATGCTTGCCTTAATTGGGAAGGGTATTGAGTACAAAAGTTGGGACATCATGATGCAGCTGTCCAAGTCGTTGGTGAAACTATACTTGGATTACTGTGCGCAGTTCTGGTTGCCCAGCGATAGGAAGGATATCATTAAATTATAAAGGGTGCAGGAGTAGTCCAGCAGGATGTTACCTGGGCTTGTGAGCTTGAATTATAGGGAGAGATTAGCTAGGCAGCGACATGCTTCTTTGGAGCACATGAGACTGAGGGGTGATCTCATTGAAGTGTATGAGGAGCACGGATAAAGTGAACATTCAGTCTTTTTCCCAGGGTAGAAGATCTAGCACTTGAGGGCAGGGGCTTAACATAGGAGGGGAGAGATTTAGGAGGAACCTTTGGAGCAATATTTTCACTCAGGAGGGCAGTCTTTATCTGGAATGAGCTGCCAGAGAAAACTATTAATTACGACTTTTAACAGGCAGCTGTGTAGATACATGGATAGGAAGGGTTTAGAAGGCAATGGTCCAAATGTAGGCCAATGAGTGGCCCTGTTTACTATTTGGGCAGCATGGACAAGGTGGCCCGAAGGACCTATTTCTGTGCTGCATCATCTATGTCTCCATGACTCGTGTGATGTCAGCCAGAATGTGTCAAGCTAAGAGTCAAGAATCAAGAGTGTTTAATTATCATATGTACCATGAACAGAACAATGAAACTGATGACCTGCAGCTTTACAAGCACATTAACACATCACAGCAATAAATATACAATAATACGATAAATTATTTGTTATTCAGTTTAGTTTATTGTCACATGAACTGTGGTACGGTGAAAAGCTTTTGTTGCGCATTAGCCAGCCAGCGGAAAGACAATACATGATTACAATCAGGCCATTTACAATGTTATAGATAATTGATGAGGGGATAACATTTAGTGCAAGGTAAAGCCAGCAAAGTCCGAGGTATATGAGGTAACTAGACCATTAAGTTAATGGTGCAACCTATAGAAACATAGAAATTAGGTGCAGGAGTAGGCCATTCGGCCCTTCGAGCCTGCACCGCCATTCAATATGATCATGGCTGATCATCCAACTCAGTATCCCGTACCTGCCTTCTCTCCATACCCTCTGATCCCCTTAGCCACAAGGGCCACATCTAACTCCCTCTTAAATATAGCCAATGAACTGGCCTCGACTACCCTCTGTGGCAGGGAGTTCCAGAGATTCACCACTCTCTGTGTGAAAAAAGTTCTTCTCATCTCGGTTTTAAAGGATTTCCCCCTTACCCTTAAGCTGTGACCCCTTGTCCTGGACTTCCCCAACATCGGGAGCAATCTTCCTGCATCTAGCCTGTCCAACCCCTTAAGAATTTTGTAAGTTTCTATAAGATCCCCTCTCAATCTCCTAAATTCTAGAGAGTATAAACCAAGTCTATCCAGTCTTTCTTCATAAGACAGTCCTGACATCCCAGGAATCAGTCTGGTGAACCTTCTCTGCACTCCCTCTATGGCAATAATGTCCTTCCTCAGATTTGGAGACCAAAACTGTACGCAATACTCCAGGTGTGGTCTCACCAAGACCCTGTACAACTGCAGTAGAACCTCCCTGCTCCTATACTCAAATCCTTTTGCTATGAAAGCTAACATACCATTCGCTTTCTTCACTGCCTGCTACACCTGCATGCCCACTTTCAATGACTGGTGTACCATGGCACCAGGGCCGGTGCTAGGAATTGCGGGGCCCAATTAGAAAATTTATGGCGGGGCCCCTACTCTAGAAAAGTAAAAATTTATGTATGTTTATATTTCGTGTAGTATGCTCGTCTTTAACCAAAAAAAACATTAAATGCTTGATATACTAAAATTTTGAAAAACTATATGAAAGTGTCACACATCTAATAAAATGAGCGGCACTTTGAAAGATTGAATGTGTGTGTGTGTGTGTGTGTGTTTATGAGTGTATGCGATTGTGTCTCTGTGTCTGTGTGACTGAGTGTGTGTGTTTGTGTGTATGCGTCTGTGTGTGTGCGTGCATGGCCGGCCTTAGGGGGTTTAAACGGTTTAGAGATGTTTAGAGGGCTTCAGATGGGTTCAGGTGTGTTTACAATTGTTTAGAGGGGAATAGAGGGAAATAGGGGGGCTAGAGGTGTTCAGAGGGTCCCAGAGGGGTTTAGAGACGTTATAAGCCCCCCGTGAGAAATTGTATTTCTCTGAAATTGAAGATAGACATAAAGCTGGAGTAACTCAGCAGACAGGCAGCGCAGCGACTCTGGAGAGAAGACCCTTCTTCAGACCGAACTGAACTCGCGTCGGTGAGAGTACTTGTGATTGTCTGAAGAAGGGTCTCGACCAGAAACACAACCCTCTCCCCAGAGCCGCTGCCCGTCCCGCTGAGCCACCTTCAACTTCAGAGCCAAACAAAAAACACAGAGTGCTGGAGGAACTCAGCGGGCCAGGCGGCTGCCTCACCAGCTGAGTTTCTCCAGCATTTTTGTCTACCGCTAAACATCAATGATTCCGGGAATGCTGAGGGGACAGGGTGATAGAGAGGGAGTAGGAGAGCTAGAGAGAGACGAGACGGGGAGCGGGAGAGAGAGCGCGAGAGAAAGAGGGAGGGAGGGAGGGAGTGAGCAAAAGACAGAGAGACACAACGTGGGTCGGTAGGTGAATGACTAACCTGCACACCAGGAAGAAGCCCCTTCTCGCGGTCCGGGACCCTCACTCATGATGGTGAGTTAAATGAAATTCTCAACGTGTCATCGATCTACATTCCTCAGTAATGTAATTGTGTTTTAAACACGTATTAATGACGCCGCGTGAATTTTATTCAAAGGAACACGGCGTCATTAAATGAGTCTGAAGAAGGGTTTCGGCCCGAAACGTCGCCTATTTCCTTCGCTCCATAGATGCTGCTGCACCCGCTGAGTTTCCCCAGCAATTTTGTGTACCTTCGATATTCCAGCATCTGCAGTTCCCTTTTGAACACGGCGTCATTAATACTTGTTCAAAACACTATAACATTTACTGAGGAATGTGGATAGATGCAGATTCATGACTTCGCATAACAAGGTGTTAACTACTTACCGTTAAGAAGTGCTAACAGCACTAGTTAACAAATCGTTTGTGTATGATGGCCGTGCAGCGGTTGTTATGCATGTTCGTTTAAAAAAAATCCGGATGGCGAATTTAAAAAAATCTTTATTTAACAAAGAGAATTCGTATTTCCGTACGAAATACTGAACATTAGTGCGGGGCCCCCATTAGGCGCGGGGCCCAATTGGGAGCAATCGGTCAAATCGGCTTAACGCCGGCCCTGCATGACACCCAGGTCTCGCTGCATCTCCCCTTTTCCTAGTCGGCCACCATTTAGATAATAGTCTGCTTTCCTGTTTTTGCCACCAAAATGGATAACCTCACATTTATCCACATTATACTGCATCTGCCAAACATTTGCCCATTCACCCAGCCTATCCAAGTCACCTTGCAGTCTCCTAGCATCCTCCTCACAGCTAACACTGCCCCCCAGCTTAGTGTCATCCGCAAACTTGGAGATATTGCCTTCAATTCCCTCATCCAGATCATTAATCTATATTGTAAATAGCTGGGGTCCCAGCACTGAGCCTTGCTAGTCACTGAGCCCCACTAGTCACTGCCTGCCATTCTGAAAAGGACCCGTTTACTCCTACTCTTTGCTTCCTGTTTGCCAGCCAGTTCTCTATCCACATCAATACTGAACCCCCAATGCCGTGTGCTTTAAGTTTGTAAACTAATCTCTTATGTGGGACCTTGTCGAAAGCCTTCTGGAAGTCCAGATACACCACATCCACTGGTTCTCCCCTATCCACGCTACTAGTTACATCCTCGAAAAATTCTATAAGATTCGTCAGACATGATTTACCTTTTGTAAATCCATGCTGACTTTGTCCAATGATTTCACCACTTTCCAAATGTGCTGCTATCCCATCTTTAATAACTGACTCTAGCAGTTTCCCCACTACCGACGTTAGACTAACTGGTCTGTAATTCCCCGTTTTCTCTCTCCCTCCCTTCTTAAAAAGTGGGGTTACGTTTGCTACCCGCCAATCCTCAGGAACTACTCCAGAATATAAAGAGTTTTGAAAGATTATTACTAATGCATCCACTATTTCTGGAGCTATTTCCTTAAGTACTCTGGGATGCAGCCTATCTGGCCCTGGGGATTTATCGGCCTTTAATCCATTTAATTTACCCAACACCACTTCCCGGCTAACCTGGATTTCACTCAATTCCTCCAACTCCTTTGACCCGCGGTCCCCTGCTATTTCCGGCAGATTATTTATGTCTTCCTTAGTGAAGACGGAACCAAAGTAGTTATTCAATTGGTCCGCCATATCCTTGTTCCCCATGATCAACTCACCTGTTTCTGACTGCAAGGGACCTACATTTGTTTTAACTAATCTCTTTCTTTTCACATATCTATAAAAACTTTTGCAGTCAGTTTTTATGTTCCCTGCCAGTTTTCTTTCATAATCTATTTTTCCTTTCCTAATTAAGCCCTTTGTCCTCCTCTGCTGGTCTCTGAATTTCTCCCAGTCCTCCGGTATGCTGCTTTTTCTGGCTAATTTGTACGCATCATCCTTCGCTTTGATACTATCCCTGATTTCCCTTGTTATCCACGGATGCACTACCTTCCCTGATTTATTCTTTTGCCAAACTGGGATGAACAATTTTTGTAGTTAATCCATGCAGTCTTTAAATGTCTTCCATTGCATATCCACCGTCAACCCTTTTAGAATTAATTGCCAGTCAATCTTGGCCAATTCACGTCTCATACCCTCAAAGTTACCTTTCTTTAAGTTCAGAACCATTGTTTCTGAATTAACAATGTCACTCTCCATCCTAATGAAGAACTCAACCATATTATGGTCACTCTTGCCCAAGGGGGCACATACAACAAGACTGCTAACTAACCCTTCCTCATTACTCAATACCCAGTCTAAAATAGCCTGCTCTCTCGTTGGTTCCTCTACATGTTGATTTAGATAACTATCCCGCATACATTCCAAAAAATCCTCTTCCTCAGCACCCCTGCCAATTTGATTCACCCAATCTATATGTAGATTGAAGTCACCCATTATCACGGTTTTGCCTTTGTCGCACGCATTTCTAATTTCCTGTTTGATACCATCTCTAACTTCACTGCTACTGTTAGGTGGCCTGTACACAACAGCCACCAGCGTTTTCTGCTGATAGAAAGTGCATAGTGTTTCAATGTTGAGGTTCCCGATGTTGGGGAAGTCCAGAACAAGGGGTCACAGTTTAAGGATAAGGGGGAAATCTTTTAGGACCGAGATGAGGAAAACATTTTTCACACAGAGAGTGGTGAATCTGTGGAATTCTCTGCCACAGAAGGTAGTTGAGGACAGTTCATTGGCTATATTTAAGAGGGAGTTAGATGTGGCCCTTGTGGCTAAAGGGATCAGGGGTTATGGAGAGAAGTCAGGTACAGGATACTGAGTTGGATGATCAGCCATGATCATATTGAATGGCGGGCAGGCTCGAAGGGCCGAATGGCCTACGCCTGCACCTATTTTCTATGTTTCTATGTTTCTATGTTGAGGTAGGGTTGTTCAGGCACTCGATGGATTCTGGGGGGGCCTCTGTTCACCTTGACAAGGATACCATATTCTGATAGCTTCTGAGTTTATCAGTATTTTCATGCCCCATCTTAGCAAAGGGGTAGCTCATCACATTTCACAGGATTGAAGGCTTTTCAAAAAGTTTGGAACCGTTGAAGGGATCTCATTCATAACACATTATCTTTTCAAATGCCTACTTGGGAATGCAGGCAATTGGTTTAGATAATCAAAAAAGAAAGGCTCATGATTCTGTTGTCAAAAGAAAATGGGAGGAATCACATTCTGTAGCTGGAACATAAGGGGTATTAATGAACCAATCAAAAGGGGCAAGATACTAGCTCAGTTGAAATCATACAACACGGACATTACTTTTTTATAAGAAACGCATCTTAAACACCAAGATCAGATGAGATTGAGGGCGAATTGGATAGGCCAAACATATCACTCTTCACACACCTCGAAATCCAGAGGTACCACAATTATTATTCGCAATGGAATACCATTTAAATCAAAGAACATTATATCAGATAAAGAAGTGAGATATCTTATAGTTACAGGAGAGATCCATTCTACGCCAATCACCTTGGTAAATATACATGCGCCCAATTTTGATAATCCTCAATTTTTTAATAAAATCTTGAATACAATCGCAGAGTTCAACTACCAAAATGTTATAATTGGAGGAGACTTTAATTGTGTTTTAGACCCGTACTTAGATAAATCGATGCAAAAACAGAGAGGTATTATGAAATCTAAAACTAGTGAACTCTTAAATACAAACACAAAAAATACAAGCATAACAGACGTTTGGAGGATCGCGAATCCGACTGGAAGGGAATACTCGTTTTACTCAATGGTACACAAAACATACTCACGTATAGATTATTTCCTAGTGGATACAAAGCTAATCCCTTATACTATGAACCCTAAATATCACACCAATACGATTTCAGATCACTCCCCACTAACCTTTTTAAAACTGGAAGGAATGTCTATGAATAAATCGTTTTGGAGGTTTAACTCGCAAATTTTAAAAGACCCACAAGGGAGTATATATCTAAAAAAATAGATGGACTTATTTTTTGAGACAAACGATACACCAGACATATCGCCTACTTTACTATGGGAATCCTTCAAAGCATTTATTAGAGGAGTCATTATTTCATACCAAGCTTTTCAAAACAAAAAGAATAAGAACGAACAAAGACAATTAGAAGAACAAATCAGACAACTAGATGTAGATAATGCTAAAGATCCAACTATGGATAAACACAATAAAATATTAATATTGAAATTTAAACTAAATAACTTATTATCAGATAAAGTTATAAGACTATTCCAAATTACCAAACAGGAACACTTTGAATTCGGGGATAACCCCCACAAACTTCTGGCACGCCAACTGAAAAAACGGGAAAAAGACCACGCAATTTTAAAGATTAAATCAGATAGAGGGGAATTATTAACACTACCCAATGATATCAATAAAAGATTTGCTCAATTTTACCAGAATTTATACACATCTAAAACGCTAACAGACAATAATAAAGTTTCAAAGTTCCTGGACAATTGTAATCTTCCAAAACTAGAATTGAAGGAACAAGAGGAACTGGGAGCACAAATTACATCTAAGGAAATAGAAGACACAATAAACACACCAAAGAATGGAAAAACACCAGGACCAGATGGATTCAGTAATGAATTTTATAAAGGTTTTTACGACATAGTTACACCACGTTTACAGAAAATGTATACATATGCTTTTAAAGAACAAATCCTACCTGAAACACTAGCAGAATCAACGATTACATTAATACTTAAAAAAGATAAAGACATAGAAGAACCAGGTTCATACAGAGCTATTGCATTGTTAAATACGGATCAAAAAATATTAGCGAAAACACTAGCTAGAAGACTAAGTAAATATGTTAGTAAATTAATAAACGAGGATCAAACGGGATTTATACCCAAGAGACACGCATTTAATAACCTGAGACGTCTGCTTAACATAATGCATTCACACAAACCTCAAGAACAAGAGTTATCAATCATTTCATTGGACGCAGAAAAAGCATTTGACCAAGTAGAATGGGATTATATGATTAAAGTATTGCAAAAATTTCAAATGGGAGAGAACTTCATCGCATGGATAAAATTATTATATAACAAACCCACGGCTAGAATATTAACTAATAATACACTATCTACGAAATTCCAATTATCAAGGGGCAATAGACAAGGATGTTCATTATCACCGCTGTTATTTGCTCTGGTAATTGAACCTTTAGCTGAAAGGATCAGAACACACCCGGATATTTACGGTTATAATACAAAATATTCAAATAACATAATATCTTTATATGCAGACGATGTGCTACTGTATATCACAAAACCCCAAATTAGTATACCAAACATATTAAATCTAATTGAGGACTTTGGATCTTTCACAGGATACAGAATAAACTGGAACAAAAGTGAAATTATGTCGATAAAACCAAAAGACTCAACACATCTTTTAAAATTCCCCTTTAAAATAGCCACAGAAAAATTTAAATCTTTGGGAATTGAAATTACTAGAAACTATCATGCTATGTTTAATGCCAATTATAGTCCCTTACTTAAGAAACTAAATACTCTAATCAAATTCTGGAAAACGCTCTCGATGTCTTTAATAGGTCGAATAAATGCTATAAAAATGATTTTTCTACCACAAATCCTATATCTATTTCAATCAATCCCTATATACCTTCCAAAAAAGTTTTTCAAAAAACTGGACTCAGACATTACAAATTTTATATGGGACTATAAATCCCACAGAATACAAAGAACACATCTGAGCAAACCCAAAGAGCTGGGTGGTCTAGCACTCCCTAACTTTATGTATTATAATTGGGCAGTAAATATTAAAAATATGATTCACCTGCTGGACAACTCTGCCCAGCAGGTGGACTGGATTGTAATGGAGAGAGAGGACTGCTCTCTGTGCAATATAGGAGCGACCCTCCTCTCACCAATGAATCTGAATAACAAAAATTACAATAAAAATCCAATTATACATAGCGGAATTAGAACTTGGAAACAAATAAAACAGAACCTAAAAGTAAGAAATCTATCTCTTTTATCGCCAATACTCAATAATCCATCGTTTAAACCTTCTACTATAGATAAATCATTTACACAATGGGAAAGAATAGGAATTAAAACGTTCGGAGACTTGTATGAATTTGGAAAATTACTATAATTTCAACAATTACAACTGAAATATAATTTGAGAAATAATCAATATTTTAAATATCTTCAAATGTGTGACTATCTGAAAAAATACACAAAAGACTATCATAACATGCCGCCAGACTTACTGGACGAAGCAATGAAGACAAAGGCCGAATCAGCAAACCTAATATCATACTTATATAACGCTATTTTAAATATAGAAATACCTACAACTGACGGTTTTAGAAGAGACAGGGAACAAGAACTAGCTATAAAAATTTCAAAAGAGAGCTGGGATAAACACATACTATATGTGCATAAATGCTCGATCAACGTAAGACACACTCTAATTCAATTCAAAACATTACATAGACTATACTATTCAAAAACCAAAATAAATAAACTATTCTCTAACGTCTCACCCATTTGTGATAAATGTCAGTCTCAAGAAGCTACCATAGCGTACTCTTTTGTTTTTTGTATAAAAATCCAAAAATTCTGGAACGAAATATTTGAAATCTTCACAAAACTATTTAAAATAAAACTGATACCAAAAGCAGAATGGATTATCTTTGGAATAATGGAAGGTAGCCCTGAACTAAATGAGTTTCAAAATAATTTATTTAATTACGGGCTAATAACGGGAAGAAAGCTTATACTCAAATTCTGGAAAAACGCTCCTATACCAACAATAAGAATGTGGATTTCAAACATGTTCGAAACATTACGCCTGGAAGATATGAAACTCCACCTTGCAGGCAAAGCAGACCACTTCCAAAAGACGTGGTCTGCATTTATGGACTTACTACAAGCATAAGTGCAATAGTAATTTTAAAAAAAATAAATGGTGCCAGGATCTGGTAACGGGGGATGAAAAATATGGTTGGTATATCCCTTTTTGCGGAGTTTTTTTATAATAGAGCGATTGTTTCTCTTTCTTTCTTTCTTTTCTAGGGTCTATTTCTTAACTTTCTTCTCTAATTCTCTTTCTAATGGGCTTTCTTTTCCCAACACTTTCCTGCACTATCATGACTCTTTCTCACTTTCCTTACTTCTTTTATTTCTATCTTTCTTAAAGCTCAAAAAATGTAGGGGTACAACAAATGTAATAAGATATATGTGGTGTGTATTACTGTAACATATTGTACTTCTAATTTTTTTTTTTTAAAACATGTTTTTTAAATGAAACTGTTGTCTTCTGTTACTCATCACATTTGATGTTGATGGATATTAGGAGGCATCATTGCAGCTTTGCAGATGAATCTTTGCTGCAGAACAGGAAAGCTAAATCCATATACATGTTTGCTCACTCCGTGCAGAGGTGCTGAACACACACTTGCAGTTTGTAAACTGTTTTTCATTATTCCTCTTTATAAGTGGAAACGCCTGTGATGACTTGTTAGGCATTGCATGTTCCTATGTTTCTATGGGATTTGGGGAGAAGGCAGGCACGGGTTATTGATTCGGGACGATCAGCCATGAACACAATGAATGGCGGTGCTGGCTCAAAGGGCCGAATGCCCTCCTCCTGCACCTATTTTCTATGTTTCTATGCAGAACTTTATTCTGCAAGAACACCTGACACTGGACAGACAAGATTCTAACTTGATGGATAAAATGGACATATATATTTAAAGCACTTGACCTTGGTTGGTACTCAGGATACATTTCCAAGAACAAGAACATTAATAGAACTAATTGCTAAAAAGAATCGTTATCATATTGTGCACAGAGAGATACAGTACATTGCTGACAGTGCTGTTGCACTGGTAAACTGGTACACAACCTGCTTCTCCACAACAATTCCGTGCTGAGAACTAGGAGCTAACCTTCACTACTGCTACAGTACATACTGTTAACCAGGGAACCTGGCATGAATCCAGCAGTGGATTGCCTCACAGTTTTGTGTGGGAGGCTTCCTGTGAGTACTGGTATGAGGGGGGCTGTGAATGGTGCAGCTGCAAAGTGCTGAGGTGTGGGCCCTGGACTGCACTGTGGGTAGCAAGGTGTGTGTGGCCCATTGTTGCAGATTGGTAGCAGCTGCGCCATGTGTTGATAGACCACCCAATCTATTCAGTATTTGTTATCTCTCCCTTTCCTCCTTTGAGTACACAGCTCTCCCAACCCATTTGTCTTTCCTATTACCTGTGCCTGCACTTTCTGTGTTACGTATTTGTGGACCCTCAAATTCCTTCACAATGTAACCTTTTGCAGTCTTTCTCAATGTACATAATAATAGTAAGATTAAACGAGAACTTACCAGTTTGAAGTTTGATCGTTATTTTATGAGGAGTAACGCTGAGGGATTACGTGAAGAACCCCGCCAGGACGCATGCGTGTCATTCTTCAAAGCAGCGGTGTGAAATCACAGATAACTGTAACCAGCCCGGCGTGAGGGCCTGAAAATCGGGCCACCCGGGGCTGCGGGTGCTAGGAAGGCCTCGACCACGAGTGAACATCTGGGAAGAACGGAGGGGAGGCTGGCTGGACTATGGTGCCTTCCTCACCTTGGTGCCACTGTGTTATGTTGTGTCGTGGACTTTCAGTGTTTGTGCTTTTTTTTAAATTCTATTTTATTTTTAATATGTTTTATTATTTATTATTATTTATTTTTATGATACTGCCTGTAAGGGAAATTCATTTCGTTGTCTCTAACTGAGACAATGACAATAAATTTGAATACAATACAATACAATACTAAATATAGTTAGATTAGAGAAGAGATACCAGTTGAGTATATGATCAAGGGTGGGAGCGGAGGGCACGTAATCCCTCAACGTTACTCCTCATAAAATAACGATCAAACTTCAAACTGGTAAGTTCTCGTTTAATCTTACTATTTTACTTCGGAGTCACGTGAGTGACTACGTGAAGATTTTAAACCTCTGTGATTTCATGCCGTGGAAACGAGTCCATGCATCACATCTGCCTTGATGACTGTAGGAGGAATTGTGTCAACATAATTTAGACATGAATTCGACATTGAAATTCATAAAATTTATTAACACAAAATTATAACCCCTATTTATGGGGTAAATTAAATTACAGAACTTAAAATTGTTTCTGCAAACATTCCAGGTTTCATGACTGGTTTATGATAAAATAGTTGGAATGTTTTTCCCCCTGACCATCCTGCTGCCTTGAGGATTTGGTCCATTGGTACATCCAACTGCATAGCTGCCGATGTAGCTGCAGCCCTGGTGGAATGAGATTTAAAAATATTAGTATCCACCCCAGCCTGTGTTAGCACCTGTTTCAGCCATCTTGAGATGGTCTGGACCGTCACACTTTTGTGTGGTTGCTTATGGCTGACTAAGAGTGCCTTTTCATTGCCTCTGATGATTTTCGTTTTCTCCATGTATAACGACAAATGTCTTACTATACAGAGACGATCATCTGTTGGGTATGACCTAAATTCTATATTGAGGCCTGCTGATCCCTGTCTGTTCTGCTTTACTAATTCATATATATGAAACGTAATATTTTCAGATGTTGAAGTCATGTTGTCCAGTCTTAATTTATGTAATGACTGTACCCTTTGTGCCGTGACCAATGCCATTAGCATGACTGTTTTTAATGTCAGTCTGTGTAGGGACAGAGCTGTTGCTGGAGACCAATTCCTGAGCATCTTCAGGACAATACTCACATCCCATATTTGGGAGTAGCTGGTTCTTGGGGGATTGGTTTTAAAAATTCCCCTCATAAGTTTTGTTACCAGTGGGTGAGTTCCAACAGGGTGACGCTCTGTTCCTTGCCATAGATAAGTCGATAAGGCACTTTTGGCGCAGTTGATGGCACTATAACTGAGCCCCTCATCATAATGGAGGCCTGCCAGGTATTCCAGAACAGACGGAATGTTCATATCTCTGTAGGTGATGCTGTTTTTGTTACAATACATCTCCCACTTCCTGATATAGACCAGATACTGTTTTTTGGTGGACTGTCTTTGGGCCGCCGAAATCATCTTCACTGTTCGGTCCGTCAGTCCCAGCTGTAGTAGAGGTATTTTTAAACTCTACAAATGAATAAATTCAAATAGTTATGGCATGGGTGGCTATCCCTTGTTACGGGATGAACCAACAAGTCTGGTCTATCGGGATGGTGATACATGGTTCTAATACCATGTTCATTATCACTGGGAACCATGGTTGAGTAGGCCAATCGGGTACTACCAAAATACCAGACGCAGAGTCCTGCTGTATTTTCCTTAATACCCGACTGATGAGGCAGAAAGGAGGGAATGCATAAATAAACAATTCCCCCCCCCCCCCCCCCCCCCCCCAATGCAGCGAAAATGCATCTGTCGCCGCTGCCCCAGGGTCTGGTTCCCATGAAACATAATTTGATAACTGGTGATTAAGCCTGGATGCAAATAGATCGATATCTGGTGTTCCATATCGTGCTGTAATATCAACAAATACTTTTTATTCAACATCCATTCGGTGTTTTCATTAAATTTGCGTGACCTGGTGTCTGCCACTAAATTTAGTTTACCTGGTAGGTAAGTAGCTGATATCCAAATATCTCTCTGGATACACCACTGCCAAATTGTATTAGCCAGATTGTCACATGATGTCGATTTGTTTCCACCCATGTGGTTGATATATGCTACCACGGTGGTATTGTCAATCTGTAGTCTAACATGCTGGTGATATGACCCAGTACAATATGACTTTAGGCCATAGAATGCACCCAACATTTCCAGGTAGTTTAAGCCCAGTGTTAGTAATAATGATGCCTCCTGAGCAGTCCATCTACCTCCACAGCTGGAGATGGAATTGGTGGCACCCAACCAAGTGCACTGGCATCAGTTTGTAGCACCATAGAAGGGTTGCTGATAATGATTGGATTGAAACAGCCAAATGTTATCTATCCACCATTTTAGTTCCATTATAGCTTTGATTGGTAGCTTCATTGGTCTGTCAAAATGACCAGCATTGATTTTGAGTGCTTGTATTTTTGCTCTCTGTAAATTTTGGTAATGTAAGGTCCAAATTGTGTGGCTGGAAAAGCAGCCACCATTTTGCCAATTACTTTTGCTACCAATCTGATGGACGGTTACTGATGTCAATGAGGTTATTGCAAGCCTCTATTAAGTCTATAGCCTTTCCCTTTGGCAAAGTCTCCGACATGTGAACTGAGTCAATGGTGAACCCCAAATAGTCCATACTAGTGGAAGGCGTTAATTTAGATTTAACTGGATGGATAATAAACCCCAGTTTTTCAAATAACTGTTTTGTGGCTGTTACAGTTTGTTTGGCCAATTCCAAAGTTTTGCCCACAATAAGTATGTCATCTAGATATGCCATGACCATGTGTTTTCGTTTCCGTAGAAACGCTAGGGCTGGTTTCAAAATTTTAGTGAACAGCCTGGGGCTGATGTTAAATCATTTGGCAGCGCTCTATATTGCCAAAGCTGTCCGATCCAGTTGACTTTTAAGTAACATCTGTGGTCACCTCGTATAGGCACTGAATAGTAAGCATTTTTTAATCGATGCTAGCCATGAAGTAACCTTTGGAAATCAATTGTTTAGCAGTAACAAAGGTTTCCATTTTTAAATGAATATTTTGTACAAATGTATTCAATTTGGTCAGATCTATGATGATGCGACAACCACCATCTTTTTTGATTTTGGTGAAGATATTGTTTATCCCTGGATACTGCTTAAAAATAAGTATCGGTAGTTAACATAGTCCATGCATCCAGAAAAGAGAGTAATCTCCCCCCCCCCCAACCTCCATGCTCCCTGCAATTTGTAGGGAACCAGACGCACCTACCTCCATAGTTACCCGTGGCAGGTTTACTTCTTTTTGTAAATCCTTCGTTGATGTTGAGGCATCGGTGTCTGGGTTTGTGGTTTGGTTGATGTTGGAGGTTTGCGTATCTTCCAAGAAGGCCGGTCTGGGCCATGGTCTAAGAAAGACTCATGTTTGGTGTACCGGACCTTCGAGCTTTCACCAGTCGGTCTTGTTCTACTGGTGGGTGCGTAAGGGTGCTTGTCTATGGCCGTGTGTTGCAAAGCAGTGCCAGTGCATCCTGTTGGTCCTGCGACATGTCCTTCTCATCCACTGTGCGGGGGAAAGCTGTTATCCCCGCTGTTTAGGAGTTTCCATATACAATTATTTACGACAGGAAACATTCCGGGATATACAGTTACCCGGTGTCAGGTGTCCTCCAGGTTTTGGCCTGTCTGGTCTGGCTGTATGAAGTTGGACACCATGTCCAGTAGATTTTCACGTTCCTGCACCCCCTGCACACTTGATTTCTGTTCTGCAAACCCCTCTTCAGGATCAGCCCAGAACTGACCCCCAGTACTCCCCTCTGACGAGGGAGAAGCACTGTGCAGCCCTACAAGAGGTGCTGCTGTGGGTTTTACATAGGGCCCACAGTGACTCGACTCCATCTCCCGGAGCCTGTCACGTTGGAGCAAATGCTCCACACACCGCTCCATCCGGAAATGCTCCACACACCGCTCCATCCGGCTCCAGCGCTCACGGTCGCTGGCCGCCCGCGGCTGCTCAAAGTCGGACTCCTCTGAGTCCACGACTTTGATGATTTTTTGTCTTGCCTTACTGCCCGGCCGCGGAGTGGATCTGGCCGGTGCGGAGGCGACATCGGGCACAGCTGATCCCATTATAGGTGATTCAAGTGCCACTGGCCGCTGCTAGCCCACCAGCTTTGTCGCAGCCCGTTGGTTTCTCCACCTGTAATCAGCATGGGAAAACACAAAAAGACCGCAGTTCTTACCTGCGGGTCCAGGTTTAAATTATCGCTACGGGGGAACGTCGTTCCACCCCGCCTCCTGCCGTTTTCGACTTGTCAAAAGTCGACGGCCCCATCTGAATAGTCTCCCGCCCGGCCGTGGTGTTCTGGCCGGCGCGGGACCAAAAGTCGGCACAGCTGATCCCTTACGGGGCTTGTGCCTTCAGCTGCTGCTGGCTCCCGCAACTTCGCGGTCCTCCCCAGCCAGCTTCACTCGCAGCACTTGTGGACACTATTTTGTCCAGCTTCCCCCCCCCTCCTCCAGACTGGCCAAAACCTGGAGGACAAAAACTACCGCAGAGTAAATCACTTACCTGCAGGTCGCGGTTTCAAACTTACCGCTGCGGGGGAACGCTCCACCCCACCTGTCGTTTCGCAAGCGTGAAAGTGATATGACACGCATGCGTCCTGGCGGGGTTCTTCACGTAGTCACTCACGTGACTCCGAAGTAAAATCTGTAGTCGATGGCATGCTTCAGGAAGTTCCTCCAAGAAATTGCAGGCAGGGAGGCACAGCGACCCAAACAAAAATGTTGGCAGATAGGTATTGAGGAAATTTTGTTATATATTGGCATTTGATTCTAAATATTGCCAGGGACAAACTTCCTCAAGGGAGCAAGGCACCATCCAAGACCATAGCAGCATGCGTGTCACAGTTATATAGGAGAGACAATAATGGTTATGGGGGATTTTCTAGTTAAGGAAGTAGACAGGTATTCTGCAGTCCTAATTATAATTAAAGGATGTTATGTTGCCTCTCTAGTGAGGCATTGAGAATATGTACAGGTGCAATAAAAACAACTCCAACAGCAGCATTACAGGTTGAAATGGGCGAGATGCCTCTAGAGTTGAGAAGGATACAGCTTTCATTGAATTACTGGATTAACCTACAGGGCCACAGTCAAGAACACCCAGCACAAGTTACTGTCAAACCATGCTGGGAAAAGGAGAGAAGGGAAACAAAAAGTTTTGGATGGACAGTGACCCAGAGAGCATTACAAATCAGCATAGCACAATTAAATGTGGTTCCAACGGTTCCATTACCTTCAATTCCACCTTGGATACTTCCAGATGCAACAGTAGACTTTACAATATTAGAACAGAAAAACAACGATAAACAATGTATGTATAATTCATTCATCATACAGGAATACATTGACAGATACTACAGCTTTGTCCAAATTTATACAGATGCATCAAAAGATTCAGTAGATAAAGTAGGAGTAGCATTTATTGTACCAGAATTTCACATCAAAGTAGGGAAGAGGATCAATAATGAGGTCTCAGTATACACAGGTGAAATGATTGCAATATTGTTAGCGGTACAGTGGGTCGAGGATACCAGGCCTTTAAGGACAGTTATTTGTTCAGATTCAAGTTTAGCAATAAAGAGTTTACAGCACAGCCATTCAGACTGTAGACCAGACATTTTGATTGAAATACAACAAACACTATTCAGAATTCAAATGATGGGGCTTACAGTCATATTTTTATGGGTACCAGAACATTGGCATTAGAGGAAACGAAATGGCAGATAAGGTAGCAAAAGAGGTAACAAAAAAAAGTAAGATTGATTTAAGTATTAACATAGGTAAAACTGAAATCAAAGACATTATTAAGCAAAGACTGAAGGAAAGATGGCAAAAGCAATGGGAGGAAGAGCGGAAAGGATGGTGGTTCTACAGAGTCCAGAGGAAAGTGGGAGAAATGAGATGTGCAGGAAAAAACAGAAAAGAGGAGACTGTAATTTCAAGAATCAGATTTGGACACACTGGTCTGAACAGTACACTTTTTATAATAGGCAAGCATAATACAGGCAGATGTGAATACTGTGGGCAAGAAGAGACAATAGAGCATGTCATTATACATTGTGAGAGGTATGAGGAAGAAAGAAGACAAATGAGTGAACGATTCAGAAAAGAAAAAGTACAATTTGATTTAATAGATATTTTACAAAAGAATTCATATAAGTGCTATCAAATCCTATTGCTTTTTCTCAGGGTAACCAATTTGTTCGGAAAGATATAGGTTATTAGTATATAAGTTATAATGTTATTTGATCCACACTCCATACCAGTTGGTGGCGGTAATGCACTAAAAAGTTGTTTGCCAACCGCCAAAAAAACTACATAGAAGAAGAAAGAAGAAGCCTCTCTAGTGCCAGAGTCAAGATTGTCATTGAGTGGGTACAGCACATTCTGGAGGTGAAACCAATTCCAGTACCAACAGTATGTGAAAAAGAAGATGAAGCAGATTTCAACCAATTAGAGAGGAAATTAAAAGCCAGTAAGGTTTGGGTTACTCCTGGTGCCACATGTCAGTGAGAGGTGGATAATGCAGATTAATGCTTACATAGCAAGGTGGGATAGATGAAGGGATTTAGAATATTGGGACATTGGGCCAGTTCAGTGGAAGGTCAGGTGAGACCTGTACGTGCCAGACAGTAGCACCTCAACAGGACCAGGACCAAAACCTTGCTGGCGTATGATAATTTTGATGGAGAGAAGTTAAACTAAGATAGAAGGAGAATGGAAAGCTGAGCATAGATTTAGCTGGGAGTAAAGCAGGATTGGAATGGAAAACAAAATTAGTGAGTAAACTTGGAAGGTGGAGTTAAAATAGTTGGGAAGGAATCTACTATGCTTAATTTTAATGTATCTACATACCTGGACTTTATGAAGAGGACAGATGAACTGAATGCATTGATCGGCACATGGAGTTATGATATTTTAGCCATTACTGAGAAGAATCTTAAATTCTTAAGATGTTGAACTGGCAGTTTAACATCCCCAGTTGCAGAGTTATGAGACAACATGAAGAGGTTGGTAAAAAGGGAACATTTGCAGCATTGGTAAATTGAATAATTATTGCAATAAAATAAAATGTATGATGGAAGGTTTATCCTGAGTTATAATCTCGAGGTTTGCGTTAAAACCACCAGGGGCGCCGTACGATTGGCAGCCTCGCCAACAGTCTGTCTGTTTTTTCATCTTTTTTTGTTGCTATTTTTTATGTGTTTTAAAAGTTTGTGTAAATGTTCTCTGGTTGTTTTATGGGGGGGGGGGGTTTGGGGGCTCAGTGAACCTCAGTGAGGCTCAAAATAAACTCTGTTTCTACAGTCATACAAACAAAAAACGATTCATACTAGACACACAACCAATTTAATTCACACAAACATCCATCACAGTGAACCTCCTCCTCACTGTAATGGAAGGCAAAGTCTCTTCTCTCCCCTGCTCTCCATTTTTCTCCCGATGTTGAAGCCCCAGGCGGGCGATGGTAAGTCCCACGACCATTTTAGGCCGCGCCGGGAGATGTACAGCCCCACTTCAGGCCCAAAAGTCACAATGTTGGAGCCCCTGGCGGGCGCTGGAATGTCCTGCGGCCATTAAAGCCGCGCCGGGCGATGCACGGCCCCGCTCCGGGTTGTTCCAACCCCGCGACACGGACTGGAGAAGTTGCGTTGTGGGAGCTCCGGAAAGCGGTCTCTCACCCGGACCCGCGACCTCCCGATGTCCCAGTCCACCGGTCCTGCGGCTGCAGCTGGAGTTTCCGCTGGAGTTTCCAGGGTCGGGCCGCAGCAGCGAGCCACGACCGCTCCCCATGCTCCGAAACCGGCCAGCCCCATGATAGTAAGTCAGCAGCTCCGCATGCTCCGCGACTGGAGCCCCCAGGCCGTTACGGCTGGAGGCCGCTCCACGGTGCTAGGCCCCAACGACAATGGAGACCCGACAGGGAAAAGGTCGGGTCTCCCGTGCAGGAAAGAGATTTTTTTAAGTTTCCCCCGTTCCCCAATTAAACACAGTTATAAACAGTATTAAAAAAAACACAACAACTACATTTAACTAGACAAAAAAAAAAAAAAAAGACAGACAGACAGACAGGCTGTAGGGACCGCTGCAACAGTGTCGCGCCGCCAACCAGCTTCGTGTCATCCGCAAACTTGGAGATGTTGCATTCGATTCCCTCGTCCAAATCATTAATATATATTGTAAATAGCTGGGGTCCCAGCACTGAGCCTCGCGGTGCCCCACTAGTCACTGCCTGCCATTCTGAAAAGGACCCGTTTACTCCTACTCTTTGCTTCCTGTCTGCCAGCCAGTTCTCTATCCACATCAATACCGAACCCTCAATACCGTGTGCTTTAAGTTTGCATACTAATCTCTTATGTGGGACCTTGTCGAAAGCCTTCTGAAAGTCCAGATATAACACATCCACTGGTTCTCCCTTATCCACTCTACTAGTTACGTCCTCGAAAAAATCTATAATATTCCTCAGACATGATTTACCTTTCATAAATCCATGCTGACTTTGCCCAATGATTTCACCACTTTCCAAATGTGCTACTATCCCATCTTTAATAATTGACTCTAGCATTTTCCCCACTACCGATGTTAGACTTACTGGTCTGTAATTCCCCGTTTTCTCTCTCCCTCCCTTTTTAAAAAGTGGGGTTACATTAGCTACCCTCAAATCCTCAGGAACTACTCCAGAATCTAAAGAGTTTTGAAAAACTATCACTAATGCATCCACTATTTCTGGGGTTACTTCCTTAAGTACTCTGGGATGCAGCCTATCTGGCCCTGGAGATTTATCGGCCTTTAATCCATTCAATTTACCTAACACCATTTCTCGACTAACCTGAAGAAGTCACTGTGGTGGATGTTTATATTAAATTGTATTTTGTGTTCTGTTGCATTTTATTTGTATGACTAACTTGGCAAATGAAATTCCTCGTATGTTGCAAAACATACTTGACTAATAAAGTAGTATTGTATTGTGAAATAATGAATGAGATACTGAGTTGGATGATCAGCCATGATCATATTGAATGGCGGTGCAGGCTCGAAGGGCCGAATGGCCTACTCCTGCACCTATTTTCTATTTTTCTATGAAATGATGAAATGTGGAAAAATATCTTCATTCAAAGGGTGGTTAAATA
Organism: Amblyraja radiata; assembly: GCF_010909765.2. Taxonomy (NCBI): domain Eukaryota; kingdom Metazoa; phylum Chordata; class Chondrichthyes; order Rajiformes; family Rajidae; genus Amblyraja; species Amblyraja radiata. The sequence goes on along the minus strand of NC_045957.1, from coordinate 125,633,602 downwards.
TGAAATTTTCTTGCACAGAAAACTGAATCACTGAACATATTTAAGAATGAGATAGAAAGATTTGTAGACACACAAGGCATCACAAAGTATGGGGAGGGAGCAGTAACATGGTATTAAGATAAAGGATCAGATCATATTGAATGGCTTAAAGCATTAAATGAGCTCCTCATGTTCCCACTTTACTGAGCTCTATGATACACAGAGAGGGCAACATAAGGCATAAAAAGGGATGCTTACATGAGACTGAGCAACAGAGTAGAAAGCCATGTGGAGTATGAAAAATGTTGGGATGAAATTAAAGGAGAAATTAAGAAAGCAAATAGACGGTATGAAATATATTGGCAAATAAAACTAAAGAAAATCCATAAATAATTAAAGTATTGAATATGAATACTTTTAAAATCAAGAACATAGTTGAGGACTGGCTTGATATGACAGGGCATAGAAGTTTCAGGCATGGCGAAAGGGGACGTAAAAGACGAGTCACACTACAGGTCAGAGAGAAGATCACAGTGATACTGAGAGAGGATAATTAGAGAAACTTCATATGGGCCATGTGGATACTTTTTAGGAATAAGAGGGGTGATTACTGCTTGGGTTATGCTCTATATCTCTCAATTACACAAGCAGGAATTACACAAAGAGATAAGTAAGTTTATCTCAGAAAGGTGTAAGCACAATGAGATCATATTAGAGCAGGATTAGTACAAGGGGCTTAGATGGAGTGGTATATGTCAAATGTGTCCAAGAACGTTTTGGAGACAATATGCTGTGTAGAGTCCTACTACAGACAGGCAATATTTAACATTATATTAGGAAATGAAACTAGATCCTCAAGTTAAGGTCGTAATTTGGGAAAAGGCTGATCCCAATAGTGCAACAGGTGATGTAGTATAAGTATATTGAAAGCATATATTTGTATGTAGAACAATAGCTAACAAGAGGAATCATTTTAACAAAGAGTAATAATAATAATAATAATAATAAATTTTATTTATGGGCGCCTTTCAAGAGTCTCAAGGACACCTTACAAAAATTGAGCATGTAGAGGAAAAACATGTAAGGGGAATGAAATAAATAGTAGAGACATGACTAGTACACAAAGTAAAGACAGAATTCAATACAAAACACAGTATGAGGCAATTAATGCACAGATGAAAAGGGACGGGGACGTGGGGCTAAGGATAGGCAGTGATGAAGAGATGGGTCTTGAGGCGGGACTGGAAGATGGTGAGGGACACGGAATTGGGGGAGGGAGTTCCAGAGCCTGGGAGCTGCCCTGGAGAAGGCTCTGTCCCCAAAACTGCGGAGGTTGGACGTGGATGGAGAGGAGACCGGCTGATGTGGATCTGAGGGACCGTGAGGGTTGGTAGGGGGAGAGGAGGTCAGTGAGATATGGGGGGGCCAGATGGTGGAGGGCTTTGTAGGTGAGGACCAGGATTTTGTAGGTGATCCGGTGGGAGATGGGAAGCCAGTGAAGTTTTTTGAGGACTGGAGTGATGTGATGCCAGGATTTGGTGTGGGTGATGAGTCGGGCGGCTGCGTTCTGGACCAGTTGGAGTCGGTTGATGTAGGTGGAGCTGATGCCAAGGAGAAGTGAGTTGCAATAGTCCAGTCGGGAGGAGATGAAGGCATGGATGAGTCTTTCAGCAGCAGGCGGTGTGAGAGAGGGTCTGAGTTTGGCGATGTTGCGGAGATGAAAGAAGGAGGTTTTAATGACATGGCGGATGTGAGGCTCAAGGGAGAGGGTGGAATCAAAGATCACGCCAAGGTTGCGGGCCTGGGGAGATGGGGAGACAGTGGTGCCGTCGATGGTGAGAGAGGGGTTATTGATTTTGCTGAGTGTGGCTTTGGAGCCTATGAGGAGGAATTCTGTCTTATCGCTGTTGAGTTTGAGGAAATTATGTTGCATCCAGGTTTTTATAGCTGACAAACAGGAGTTGATATGGGAGAGGGGCGGGTTGTGGGGGGATTTGGTGCCAAGGTAAATCTGGGTGTCATCAGCGTAACAGTGGAATTCCAGATTGAAGTGGCGGAGTATCTGACCAAGGGGGAGGATGTAGATGATGAAGAGGAGGGGGCCGAGTACGGAGCCTTGGGAAACGCCTTGAGTGACTGTGGCTGTAGCAGAGGTGTGGTTGTGGAGAGAGATGAAGTGGGATCTGTTGGAAAGGTAGGAACGGAGCCAGCTGAGTGCAGAGCCTTCAATGCCAAGGTCTTTGAGTCTGGTGAGCAGGATGTTATGGTTCACTGTATCGAAGGCTGCGCTCAGGTCGAGGAGGATGAGGATGTTGAGGGAACCAGTGTCAGCAGAGGTGAGGAGGTCGTTGAGGACTTTGAGGAGAGCAGTTTCTGTGCTATGGAGGGGGCAAAAGCCAGATTGGAGGGGTTCAAGTAGGTTATACGCAAGGAGGTGGGAATGAAGTTGCGACGCAACGATACGCTCCAGGGTTTTTGAAAGAAAGGGGAGGTTTGAGATTGGGCGGTAGTTAATGAGAGAGGAGGGATCAAGACCAGGTTTCTATAAGATTGGTGTAACGGCAGCAGTTTTGAAAGCGGAGGGGACAATTCCTTGGGACAATGAGGAGTTGAAGAGATTAGTGAGGTAGGGGCAGAGAACGGGGAGGCAGGACTTCAACAGGGGAGTGGGGAGAGGGTCGAGGGAGCAGGTAGTGGGTTTGGAAGAGCTGATGAGTTTGGAGATTTCAATAGGGGTGACCAGGTCAAACTGGTTCAGGTTGTTCAGTAAGAGTTCAGGTTCAGTACATTCTGGTAAGGGTGAAAGGCAAAGTTTGAAGATATTGAAGGTTTAATCACAAACAAAAGGAAGCATAGGACAGGAATAGAAAACTGGAATTGAGTGAGTCTCAAGGAATATGGGGGACGTAAGAGATATTTTAAGAAAGGAATTGGCTGGGCAAAAAGGGGCCGTGAAATATTCTTGGCATGTAAGGAGAATCCTAAGACATTATATAACTATATCAAGAGCAAGCAGGTAGCCAGAGAAAGAGTGGAACCACTTGTGGACCAAAGAGGATCCAAATGGACAAAATAACTGATATGTGGAGCCAAGGGTTGTAGCCAAAGTTCTAAATGAATATTTCTAGTCTCACTTCGCCATAGAGGAGCACCTGGAAGATAGGGAATTCAGGTAGGGGAGATGATGACTGTCTGGAGGCATAAATTGGAAGCATTAGATGCCTTGGTTAACTTGTACAGTAAGGACTTAAAAATCGTTCATCCATATTGCAGAATACAAATTTAGCAGCTATCATTGCAAACAAAAGTGTAACATTCCAGATAAATATTGTTACCAAAATGCACCAATTAAAGCCTGAAGAGCGACAATGCGGGGGTATTGTTAGATGAAATGAATATAAGAATTGGGTGGGTAAAAATATTTTGGAAATGTTGATCTTTTAGCGCGCGGCCGCGGATCTCCGGGAGCGAGGGAGGCGCGCGGCCGCGGAACTCCGGGCGCGAGCGAGGCGCGCGGCCGCGGAACTCCGGGCGCGAGCGAGGCGCGCGGCCGCGGGTCTCCGGGAGCGAGCGAGGCGCGCGGCCGCGGGTCTCCGGGAGCGAGCGAGGCGCGCGGCCGCTGCCGGCTTCAGCTGTTCTGAACTTTCTTGACTTAGTCAGCTAGTACCATGGCGCCCAGTGAGGAAGATGGCGTGGTGGAAGAGAAGGAAAGCAAGAAGAAGCTGGCGAGTCCGCTGGCCACTGCCTGGCTCACATTCTATAATATTGCCATGACCGCTGGGTAAGAGCTTGAATGTCTCCGCGATGCAAATATCAGTGCGAGCCTTTTCCAATTGCAAAGCGTTGGTTCAGCTATTTTGAAGCAACGTTCTTTGTACAAGTTCCTTTCAGGATTAAGCGTTTGTGCAAACTTCTCTGCAGAGACGCGTTTAACCCGTTTTGATGCCAGCGATGTGTTTTAACGGCAAAGTAGAAAATGCATGTGGAATTTTGTTGGTGAGCCTTGAATGAAGGAGTGCCTGGTTAGTCTAGCATTTCCATATTTGGTTGATCGCAGAAGGTGCGTCATCTTTCATCGCAACTGTTAAGTATAGACTGACACTGTGGTAAGGGGCATGCCATAGGGGAGGTTGTTCTGCTTTCCTCGGCGGATTTCCCCAGCTTGCATCGAGTGTGCTTCTCAGTCGAGCAGGCCATTAATTTGTACGCGAGGTCTATAAAAAGGACACTAAACATGAACCTGTTTGTCATTTGTCCAATAGTTATTGCAGTGCGCAGCGCGGGTCATTTTATTACCCATTCTGTGTGCACACGTTGTATTGCTTGCAGCTCCATAACTAGACTATAAAAATCAGTTTATCTGATTCACTTGCTCGTTTCACAATGTCATTAAAGAACACTTTAATTTTAAGTTGTTATTTATTCTGAAATTTTTGTTTTATATTTATGAAATTGCATAATTCTTTTTTAACGAGCCGTTCAATTGCCTTAATTTATATAACTTCACACCGTTTGGTTTCATTTGCAAAACGTGGTGGTCTTTTTGAGATTTACACAAGAGACCTTGTGGAGGGTGGTCTTGGAGCTGCAGAAGATCATGAGGAGAATAGATAGGGGTAAATGCAATATTTTACCAATAGGGGAATCAAGAATCAGAGAACATACTAACGTAAAGTAAGTGGGGAAAGATTTAATAGGAACTGAGGGGCAACTATTTGTGGTGGTGGATATACAGAACAAGCTGACAGGAGGTAATTGAGGCAAGCACTATACGACATTTAAAAGACGGGCACGTGGACATGAAAGGTTTAGAGGGATATGGAACAAATGCAGGCAGGTGGGATTAGTGTTGTTGGGGCATCGTTGTCAGCATGGACAAGCTGAGCTGTTTCCGTGCTTTATGACTCTCACTATGGTCTTTTATGTTCAGTCATGAAACCGAGGTGTGTTATGATGAATGGATGTATATATTATTTGAGGTTTTTCATATTGTATCAGAGTCTAAAGCATGAACTTTCGTTTTGATATTAAGATCAGGATAGAAACATAGAAAAATAGCAGGAGTAGGCCATTCGGCCCTTTGAGCCAATACTGTCATTCAATATGATCATGGCTGATCATCTAAAATCAGTACCCCATTCCTGCTTTTACCCAATATTCCTTGATTCCTTTAGCCCTAAGAGTTAAATCTAACTTTCTCTTGAAAACATCCAATGAATTGGCCTCCACTGCCTTCTGTGGCAGAGAATTCCACAGATCCACAACTCCCTGGATAAAAGCAATGGTGACCTAGATACAAAACACACTTAAATTTTATTATAGGTAACTATTTGTATTTATGTAATGACTTTGAACATGTCGGAGAACACAAGAAATCTGGAGGGAAGGAAGACATATTCATGGAGAATTTACTTGTGCAGCATGGACACAGACCCTTCAGCCCAATTGTCCATGCCAACCAGGTTTGATAACGGAGTTAATCCTATTTGTCAGATGGCCCATAGCCCTCCCAACCTTTTCTATCCATGTGTCAATCCAAATGTATTTTCAATGTTGCTATTGTACATGGCACAACAGTTTCCCGTGGCAGCTTTTTTATGTTTATACACCACTCTTTAGGTTAGTATGCAAACTTAAAGCACACGGTATTGAGGGTTCAGTTTTGATGTGGATAGAGAACTGGCTGGCAAACAGGAAGCAAAGAGTAGGAGTAAACGGGTCCTTTTCAGAATGGCAGGCAGTGACTAGTTGGGGCTCAGTGACTAGCAAGGCTCAGTGCTGGGACCCCAGCTATTTACAATATAGATTAATGATCTGGATGAGGGAATTGAATGCAACATCTCCAAGTTTGCGGATGACATGAAGCTGGGGGGCAGTGTTAGCTGTGAGGAGAATGCTAGGAGGCTGCAAGGTGACTTGGATAGGTTGGGTGAGTGGGCAAATGCATGGCAGATGCAGTATAATGTGGATCAATGTGCGGTTATCCACTTTGGGGGCAAAAACAGGAAAGTAGACTATTATCTGAATGGTGGCCGATTAGGAAAAGGGGAGATGCAACAAGACCTGGGTGTCATGGTACACCAGTCATTGAAAGTAGGCATGCAGGTGCAGCAGGCAGTGAAGAAAGCGAATGGTATGTTAGCATTCATAGCAAAAGAATTTGAGTATAAGAGCAGGGGGGTTCTATTGCAGTTGTACAGGGTCTGGGTGAGACCACACCTGGAGTATTACGTACAATTTGGTCTCCTAACCTGAGGAAAGATTCTTGCCATAGAGGGAGTACAGAGAAGGTTCACCAGACTGATTCCTGGGATGTCAGGACTTTCATATGAAGAAAGACTGGATAGACTCGGTTTGTACTCGCTAGAATTTAGAAGATTGAGGGGGGATCTTATAGAAACTTACAAAATTCTTAAGGGGTTGGACAGGCTAGATGCAGGAAGATTATTCCCGATGTTGGGGAAGTCCAGAACAAGTGGTCACAGTTTAAGGATAAGGGGGAAGTCTTTTAGGACAGAGATGAGAAAATCATTTTTTACACAGAGAGTGGTGAATCTGTGGAATTCTCTGCCACAGAAGGTAGTTGAGGCCAGTTCATTGGCTATATTCAAGAGGGAGTTAGATGTGGCCCTTGTGGCTAAAGGGATCATGGGGTATGGAGAGAAGGCAGGTACAGGATACTGAGTTGGATGATCAGCCATGATCATATTGAATGGCCTACTCCTGCACCTATTTTCTATGTTTCTATATTTCTTTCCTTCAGCGTGAGGGAAAGATTTGATAAGAACCATCGGTAATATCCTGGTAATATCTTTATGAATATTTTCTGCAACCTTTCCAGCGGAATGATAATGTTCTAATAGCCGGATGACCAAAACTGCACACAGTATTCCAAAGGTGGTCTCACCAACTTCTTATGCAGCAGCAGCATGATGTGGGGGATTGGAGAAGATAAGGTGGTGGTGATAGTTGTGATTTACATATCCAAAGCTAGATGATCTGATGGTTTGGATGGTTGTCTGACTGGATGAGACGATCAAGAAAATGCTGGATGGGAACAAGAAGGAATTTAAATGTAAGGCAAAAAATGGTGCACTTGTGGCATTATCCTCTTGGCAGCTAAAATGGCAATAATGAGATGACTGGGACTTGGTGAGAAATAGAATAAAGCTGCGGTGCCTCTAGTTCTGATGAAGAATCCAGGACATGAAAAGTTAATGAACTGTTTCCCTTCCCACAGATGCTGCCCGGCCTGCTGTGTGTTTCCAGCATTATCTGATTTTATTAGTGTGGCTAGTAGAGCTACTGCCTTGTGGTTCAATGACCCTGATTCAGATTTGAACTTTGATGCTTTCGGTGTGGAGATTACACATTCTCCCTGCGACTGTGTGTGTGTGTGTGTGTTTCTTCCGGGATTTCCTCCCACATGCCAAAGATGTATGTGTATTGGATTATCGATTTTCCCCAATGTGTGTAAGTGAATGGAAAACCTGCAGGAGTTGATGGGGAAAATGGAGGGAAGAATGTGTGAAGTGTAATTGAAGTGTAAAATAAGCTTGAGGGTTGATACTAAACGTAAACTGAATGGTCTGTTTCTATGCCTTATGAGCATAGAATATGGACAACAGTTATTAAGCAGGTAAGCTTTCATTTGGAAACACAAGGAACTGCAGATATAGGAATCTTGAGCTAAAACCAAAGTGCTGGAGGAACTCAGCAGGTAAGAATTTCTACCAACACATCACGTGTGCCACCAGGGGGGAAAAAACATTGGATCACTGCTATACGCCGTTCCGGAAGGGCTGACCACGCTGCCATTTTCCTGCTGCCGGAGTATAAACAGAGGATATTTCGGGAAGCGGCAGTGACGAAGGACGTAAAGCGGTGGTCCGACCAGTCAGAGGCCATTCTGCAAGATGTCGACTGGAATATGTTCCAAACAAGTTCCAGTGACGTCAGTGAGTTCGCGGAAGCAGTCACGGACTTCATCGCAACAATAGCCGATAACATCGTCCCCACGGTAAGGGTTAGCACCTTTCCGAATCAAAAACAGGTCAGTTCGTGTTGCCTTGAATGCTCGCACCACTGCCTACAACTCTGGCCTGGCATCCGGAAATATGGACGTCTACAAGGTAGAGTCCTACCAACTGTGAAGGGCGTTGAAGGACGCAAAAAGGAGGTACAGGGACAAGATGGAGTCACAGATGGAGCAGCAGGACCCAGGTTCTGCACACCTCTCTCTCTTACCTTGACAGCCAGAAGGGGCTATGTGAGGATGCTGTTCATAGACTTCAGTTCATCCTTCAACACGATAGTCCCCACCAGACTTGCTGAGAAGCTGCTGGAATTGGGGCTCAACACCCCCCCTGTGTGCCTGGGTCCTGGACTTTCTCACCGCCAGGCCCCAGGTAGTCAAGATGGTAGGAAATACATCGAAGTCCCTCACCCTGAGCACAGGATCCCCCCCAGGGTTGTGTCCTCAGCCCCCTACTGTACTCCCTGTACACACATGACTGTGTGGCTAGGGTCAGCTCCAACTCTTTAATCAAGTTTGCTGACGACACTGTGGTGGTGGGCCTGATCTCCGATAACGATGAGGAGGAGGTGGCTGATCTGGCACTCTGGTGTCAGGACAACAGCCTCCTCTTGAATGTCAAAAAAAACTAAGGAGCTGATCGTGGACTTTAGGAGGGCACATCATCCGAGGACGTACACACCATTGAGGATAAATGGGGATACTGTGGATAGGGTGAGCTGTTTTAAATACCTGGGAGTCCACATCTCTGAGGATATGACATGGACATCACACGCCGCAGCACTCGTGAGTAAGGCAAGGCAGCGCCTTTACCACCTCAGGCAATTGAGGAAATTCAGAGTGTCTCTGAGGATCCTCCAGTGCTTCTACTCAGCGGCTGTGGAAAGCATCTTGTCTGGAAACATCACAATTTGGTTTGGGAACTGCTCTACAAGAAGGCTCTGCAGAGAGTAGTGCGTTCGGTCGAACGCACTATGGGAACTACACTCGCCCCTCTGCAGGAACTATACATCAGGAGGTGCAACTCCAGAGCCAATAAAATCATGGGAGACCCCTTCCATCCCTGCAACGGACTGTTCCAGCTGCTACGGTCAGGCAAACGCCTCCGTTGCCATGCTGTAAGAACGGAGAGGTTGAGAAGGAGTTTCTTCCCAGAGGCCATTAGGACTGTAAACTCCTATCTCACCAGGGACTAACTTTACTGTACCACTCTACTGTTGTGTTGTGTCTTTTTAAAATTGCTGTTTTTTCTTTTTTTTTCCTCCCTCAAATATGTGTTATGTGAATATGTGATTCTGTTCCATTCTGTTTTGTAGTTTTTTTGCACAATCCGCAAGCATTGCCACTTTTCATTTCACTGCACATCTCGTATGTGTATGTGACGAATAAACTTGACTTGACTTGACTTGAGGGAGAAAAACCGACAATGTTTCGCGTCATGACCCTCAGACTGATTAGAGGGGAGAAGAAAGCTAGAACAGAGATGCAAAAAAGAGATGGGGATGGGACAAAGCCCGACCAGTGATAGGTGGATACAAGTGAAAGGGGGTAGCATTGATTGGCAGATGGATGAGATAAATGACAAAGACTAGAGGTAGAAAAGATGCCAATAAAGACATGTAAAGTGGAAGGGGATGGAGAAGGGGAAAGAGTGGATAAAAGCAATGGGAGATCAGCATCTGAAGGATGGGAAAGGAGTAGGGGAGGGAGGAGATGGTGGAAGGGGGCAGGGGAAAGAGAGGGGGCGGTTCGGGGATGTTACTTTGAGGTAAAGACAACCACATATACATAGACACGTACAAGATCAGAGTTTTAATAAGTACTAGACCAAGTGGGACCCGTTGGGTCCCGTCCCCTCAATGCGCGATTGTGGTGGGGGGGGTGGCCTGACACACTGGAGGCCAGATTCCCCAACGCAACCCGTTCCCCACCGCAATATTGCACCACTAATCCGTAGTCCCCATGGGAGGCGTGGTCCCCCAACTGAAGCCGTTCCTGAACGTAAGATTCCTGCACTCCCCTGCCTCCCTCAGCAGTGGATTTAAAAATAAATTCCAATTGCACCTCCCCTGCCTGCTACAATTGCAATACCAATTGGCGCTCCCCCTCCTGTTGAATTCGCCCTCCCCCTCCTGTCGAAGGACAAAGTTCAGAGTGTTCCTGTCTTGCAACTTTGTATTGAGGTGTGTTGAAAGCTGTGAGGAATGATTTTAACAGTAAAAATCTTGTGAAAGTTGGCATTTTTAAAGCTTTAATATAGGATCCAATCCTAAGTGAACCTGGTCACTACCTAGAGGGGGAAAATGCAAGTCCGAATATGTAAAAATGTATGCTCTACCACGTAGCATTTTGGCAAAAATCTAAAGACAGACACATATGCACACGTACAAGATGAGAGTTGTAGAGATATATACTAGTCCATGTGGGACCCGTTGGGTCCCGTCCCCTCAACGCGCGGTTGGGGGGGGGGCCTGCTGCGTCACTAACACACACGCACACTAACCCCCCCCCCCTCCCCCCTCCCCCCTCCCCCCGCCACATCACACTAACCACCCCCCCCCCCCCACACACTCATACACACTAACCCCCCCTTTTATATTATATTAATATTATTCATTCGCTCCTTTGGCCTGGTCCCCCAACGCAACCCGTTCCCGAACACAATATTGCACCACTAACCCATAGCCCACATGGGAGGTATGGTTCCCCAACTGAAGCCGTTCCCGAATGTAAGATTCCAGCACTCCCCTGCCTCGCTCAGCAGTGGTCCTAAAAACAAATTCCAATTGCACCTCCCCTGCCTGCTGGAGCAGTTCCAATTGCAATACCAATCGGCGCTCCCCCTCCTGTTGAATTCGCCCTCCCACTCCTGTTGCACGACTCAGTTCAGAGTGTTCCTATCTTGCAACTTTGTATCGAAGTGTGTTGGAAACTGTAAGGAAGGATTTTAACAGTAAAAATCTTGTGAAAAAGGGCACAGAGAGAGGGCAGAGAGAGAGAGAGAGAGAGAGAGGGGGGGGGGGGGCAGAGAGCCAAGAGAGAGGTAGGCAGAGAGAGGTTGCTGTGTAGTTTTTTCGTGAAGATGTAAAAACACACATACAATATCAGAGTTTTAATAGGTAAGACCAAGTGGGACCCGTTAGGTCCTGCCCCCTCAATGCTTGGTTGCGCGGGGGGGGGGGGGGGCGGCCTGCGGCGACACACATACAAACGCACACACCACCCCATGTGCACACATACTAACCCCCCCCCCCACACACACACACACACACTGACCCCCCCCTGATATTATATTAATATTACCCCTCCCCCGCCCTATCCACTCACGCATAGCCCCCAACTGCGCAGGCGTGGCTGGAGAGGGAGGTGGATAGAGGGAGAGGGCAGAGACAGGGAGAGGACAAAGAGAGCGAGGGGCAGGCAGAGAGGGAGGGGCAGGCAGAGAGGGAGGGGAGGCAGAGGGGAGGGGGGGTCAGCCCGTGGCAGCAGCCTCCCCACCAGGCACCGGGCAGCGGACCCGAGCAAGGCTGCAGCAGGCGTGGACCCTGAGTGAGGCCGTGGGCGGGCGTCGAACCGAAGGGGGGGGGGCGCAGAGAGGGAGGGGGGTAGAGTTTGAGCGGTGGTGAGAGGCGCGAGACATCACAGGGGAGGGCTGGTTCCCGAACGCAATACTCCCTCGCTCCAGCTCTAGGCTCTGCTCCAGCCCAGGTCTAGTCGCTGGCTCAGCCCGCAGCAGCAGCCTCCTGGGGGAGGGGGGAGGGGTGGGTGGGAGAGGAGATGGAGGGATCGGGGGTTGACATCACTCGCAGCACGTGGAAATGGCACCGAGCAGGCCCATTGTGACGTCATCAGCGAAAGCCAGTCGTTTAAATTCGGTCTTTTGACGATTTTCAACTTTAATCTGAAATGTTCAAATAATGTGATCCCGGCCTCGACAGGAAAAATGTCAACTGGAATATGTAAAAATGTTATCTTTACCACGTAGTTTTTTCACGAAGTTGTATAGGCACCCACATGTACACATATACATAGACACGTACAAGATCAGAGTTTTAGTATATGTATATATGATGATATGTGATGATATATGATGATGATGATGATGATATGATATGATGATAGATATGATTGATATAATACAGAACAATACTTCGTTTCTCTTTGATTTGTGACTTAATCTGTCTTTGTCCTTACTTTATTTGGCTAACAAATATTTATCATTCTAAAACCTAAACAGAACAATAGTACATCAATTTTGTATCATTTTGTGCATGACTTTCATACCTCACATTTTTTTCTTCATTTGATTTAAAGACCATACTCCTGATCCACGACTCTTCAAGTGTTGAGAACATTATTTTTGTTATTATCAGTTCCCGTTAATCTCTTGAAAATGTAAATAACATTTCTGCTTAACCTTCTGGATCTTACTGAAATCCTTGGAATAGTTTTATCAGATCCTTATTGTATTTCCCTCCAAGCCTGACATATTCTCCCTGTTTTCTCACAGTATTCCATGTGTTGTTATGATCCACCATTCTTTAACTCGCTGTCTACTTTAAAGCCATGATGAATGAACTCTGGTTGCTACAATTTTTCTTATTAGTTTAATCTATTCATGTCCCTTTAGTTTAATCAAGACACATTTGGGTTCTTGCTGCTTATCCTTGTATGGTCTCTCGTCACTCAGACAATTTTCTATCTATGTCAATCATTTGTAACATTGACATCCAATGCATCCCTCTGATAGATGTCTAATTGGGTATGAAATTGAAATCTGATATTACTTGTACCCCAACCCAAATGTAGCCATGTGAATCCAGCCTGACCATTTTCTATAAATATAATCTTAAATGCACTGTTCATGTTCCAATAATCTTAAGAAAAATCATGCTAACTTGGATGAAATACTAAGTGGAATTGGTGTTGCGTGACCCAACTGTGAAGGTTTAGCAGAAATATATATATATATCTTCTGCATAGAATCGGTATTGTAAAATATCCAACAATTTCTGGTTGCGTGGCCATAACCCAGGCTGCGGCTCAATTGTTAGCATTATTATCTGAGTTAGAAGGGTTCCTGTTCAATTCCCATTTCAAAGAGTTGAGCGTGATTATCTAAGTGTTCATCTTAATGCAATCCTGAGGGAGTACTACATTGCTTGAGAACGCTTCCTTTGGGAACTTCTCAGTTGATGATAGGCTTAAGCATTGATTTATAAAGAATTCCAGGTGCATTGTATACAGTTAACTCAATTGTATTGTTTTGAGTATACATATTATAAAGGAAAACATTGCTTCCTAAATAGCAAAGGTAGATAAAAATGCTGGAGAAACTCAGCGGGTGAGGCAGCATCTGTAGAGCAAAGGAATAGGTGGCGTTTCACCTAAACCTCCTAAATAGCAAAGTATTTCTATAATTCAACCTGAGAATATTTGGATTCAAGAGGTATTCAATTGATTATTAAAATTGGATGTTCCTGGTCGGCAGGATCAGGGGGCATGGTGGCTCAGTGGTAGAGTTGCTGCCTTAAAGCGCCTGAGACCTGGGTTTGATCCTGACTACAGCTGCTGTCTGTACGGAGTTTGTACGTTCTCCCTGTGACCTGCATGGGTTTTCATCGGGAGCTCCAGTTTCCTCCCAGGCTCCAAAGACATACAGGTTTCAGGTCAGCTAAGTGAATTGGTATAATTATAAATTGTCCCTAGTGTGTAGGATAGTGTTAGAGTGCAGGGATTGCTGGTCGGCATGGACTCGGTGGGCCGAAGGGCCTTTTTCCATGATGCATCTATAAACTATACTGATCATTTGCCATTTCTTCTTTCTTTTCTCCATTGTTGTGATTTGCATGTTCGTTGTAGTTTTCCCAGTGGTCCTGATTAAGGTTGATTCTTTCCAACGCCACAGGGGGAAAAAATGAAAATCCTACATTATCAAAGTGCCTAATTTGGTATATTTTGACATTGAGCCATTGGTGGCTGTAATTTCTTGATTTCAATGTTTTAAAATGTTCATTCCATGTATTGATATTGAAGCTGTAATTCTACAGAAAAAAAGAGTTATAAATATTTCCAGATTGACCATGTATAGTCTTCAGAAAAGTGTACCTTTCTATGAATGGACCACAAATGTATTTAGCACCTCAATTCTTTACAACCAGAACCACTACCAGAAAATTCAACTCCAATTTTCAATATATCCTGATTTGGAAATAGTATATCATTGGTCCTTCTATTTAAATTATAAAAATCAACTGATAAAGCATTATGAATAATTAATAAAACGACCAATGAGAAACCAGAAGCACAAAAAATGCAAAAGCTGGAAATAAAAACAGAAAATAATGGACCTACAAGTCAGGCAATACACATGGGAAAAAAATCGAGGTGCAGGGTAAACATTTTTGGTTGATGACTTTTCATCATTGAGGAAAAAATAGAATTCGACTGATTTCTAAAATAAATGTCCGTGATAGGGTAGAATGCAGAAAAGATTGAATAGGCCAATTCTTAGTGGTGTTGGTGAAAAAGGGCTGTGTGTGTTTTTGTGGGGAAGGAGGGGGGGGAGGGGGGGTAGTGGTTGAGTTAATATTGGCATATTGGCTAGTGAATAACTCTATTTCCCAGATTTGTGAAAATACGTGAGGAAAAATCTGATATTACCAGAAAAAAATCAGAAAAGAATTGCATGCTGACTTGTGAGATGCAAGGCTGAAATGGTTAATTGATGAGATTGTTGAGTATGGATGTGCCAATTTGAAAGATTAACTGATGTACCTTATGTCGAGTTTTGTTTCAATCTCTGCAGCTTTTTATTTTTGCTCTCACGGTACCACTATCCACTCACCATCTTGTACTTTTCCAATATTCACGCATCCTGCACACTAGCATAGAACTAACGTACAGATGATTGATGGTCGGTGTGGGCTAGTTGGGCCGACAGGGCAGTTTTCACATTGTACATCTAAAACAAAAAAAAACCTAAATCTCATTTTTCTCAACACTGAAGAATTAAGCTACAGTATACGATACCTCCTCGTATGGATAGAATGGATAGATTTGGTTTATACTCTCTAGAATTTAGGAGATTGAGAGGGGATCTTATAGAAACTTACAAAATTCTTAAGGGGTTGGACAGGCTAGATGCAGGAAGATTGCTCCCGATGTTGGGGAAGTCCAGGACAAGGGGTCACAGCTTAAGGATAAGGGGGAAATCCTTTAAAACCGAGATGAGAAGAACTTTTTTCACACAGAGAGTGGTGAATCTCTGGAACTCCCTGCCACAGAGGGTAGTCGAGGCCAGTTCATTGGCTATATTTAAGAGGGAGTTAGATGTGGCCCTTGTGGCTAAGGGGATCAGAGGGTATGGAGAGAAGGCAGGTATGGGATACTGAGTTGGATGATCAGCCATGATCATATTGAATGGCGGTGCAGGCTCGAAGGGCCGAATGGCCTACTCCTGCACCTAATTTCTATGTTTCTATGTATAGGAACCCACTATCACTAGAACCAGTCTAATGAATCCTCCTTGGTCTTCCTCCATGGCAAGCATATTTATTTTGTAGATAAGGAGTCCAAAACAGGACATTTGTTGTCTCACGATGAGTTTACATATTTACAGAAAGGCATCTTCACACAGTAGAAAAGGGATCACTACTTCATTGTTACGGTTTTACTTTTGTTATTTGTGCCAGAGAATCAATTTTACATTTTAAACACCCACTGTTGCAATTTGTCAAGATACAAAACAAAAATATTGCACAATGTTGACGAGTTCCAGTCTTAAAAGAAAACCCTGATAAAGAGACTCAAATCTGAAAAGTTAATTTTGTTTCTCTTTTCACAAATGCTGTCTAATCTGCTGAGCATTTCCACTGTTTTGCTTTTATTTCAGTTTTCCAGCATCTGCAGGTATTGATTTTTCCATTTTAAATCCAGCAAACAAATCATTGATCCAGCCACCTATCATCTCGTACTCTCTTAAATCAAATTGTTAATTAATATCAGGCTATTGTGCACTTTCTAAAGCGCAACCTCAGGCCCTCATTACATCCAGCAAAATATTTTTGAATTGTAGTCATTGTTTGTAGACAGTGGAGTGGAACAAGAAGAAATCTGTTTTAGTAATATTGTAATTTAGAAAAAATGTGGCCAGATTATTGGGAATATCTTCAAAATATCCCTATTGGATCATAAATCCAACTGAATAATTATCTCATCGTTTACGAAAAAGTTGGACAGGTACATGGATAGGACAGGTTTGGAGGGTGATGGACCAAGCACAGGCAAGTGGGACTAGGGTATACGGGACATTGTTGGCCGGTGTGGGTGAGTTGGGCCGAAGGGCCTGTATCCACACTGTATTACTCTATGACTCTAATAGGCATTATTTTGTATCTAAGATGTGGAACCTCCAATTATGTACTGTATGTCTAGAATGATCCACATTTCCATTAGTCGTTCATGTTAACATGAATAGGTCCCTAATTTTGGGTCCGGCCCCTTCTTCCGACGTCTGAAGATGGGTCCCGTCCTTCTCCACCTTTGTGCCTTTGGATTATAACCTTTGCTCTACTGCAATTTTGATGCTGTGATGATAATTAACTTGGTTGAGTCGAATTACTTTTCATTTATTTCAGCACAATGGATGCTGATTTAGATTTAATTTCTCAGAATCATCAACATTTTTTAGAACAATATGTTGTCTGCTAAATTATGACGTGTGACATTTTGGAAGGTTTATAATAGGCAGTTCACAGCATAAAACCTTGTGTACACCAGTTGGACACTGGTGCTGAATGTTGAACTGTGATAGTCCAACTAATGCTATGAAGAATCCAACAGTGGCAAACCTGTGGTGCTGAAGACATTCTCTCATGCAGGTCTGATCACAATTTGTTGGACCCGAGATGGATATGTAGTGTTGCTGGTTTAATTGTTAAATATCATTGGAATTTGAAATATCCCAAGAAAGCACAGTTACTTGAGATAGAACTTGACCTGATCCTGAGATAGACATAAAATGCTGGAGTAACTCAACAGGACAGGCAGCATCTCCGGAGAGAAAGAAAGGGTGACGTTTTGGGTTGAGGCCCTTCAGACCTGATCCTGTATCTGGCATGGGGCTTTAATTACTGTATCACTAGGCTGCATTGGGAGAAAGTGTTGCAAAGAAGATGGAGTTGATGTGGTTGGGAGTGGTGAGAGGAAGAAGGCTCTATGTCAATCATATACAGAAGAGTGCAGAGTAGAGAAAGGTGAGCAGGAGAATGGACATGTAGACGACATGGGAGGTTGTAATGGCAGATAGAATTTAATATGGACAAGAATTTTGGGAGGTCAAATATGTGAAAAGTATACAGTAAATGAGAGTATTGACGTCCAGAGGGATCTTGGGAAGTAACACACTAGCTGTCTTCCTTCTTTCTTGCTTCCAACAGCTGTTCTTTGCTCCTCTAACATTCCCACTACTGGGACATGGGACAGTGGACATGAGATAGTACAGCACAGCAACAGGCCATTCGGTCCACAATATCTGTGCCGAATATGATGCCAAGACCAACGCATCTGTCTACACACAATCCATATCCTTCCATTCCTTGCATATCCATGTGCCTATCCAAAAGTATCTTAAATGCCACTATCATATCTGCCTCCACCAACCCCCTCAGCTGTGCGTCCCATGCCCTTGTCACTCTGTGCAAAAAAAGTCTAACCATTTGAATAGAATAGGTTTGGAGGGATATGGGCTAAACAAGCAATGTATCTGGGACTCGTTATATTGGTGAGGAAGAAAAAAATCTTCTGTCTTCTCTTGGATACTGATTATAGTAAAGTTGCTATTTTTCTCTCTTGGTACATTACTCCAGTATGCAGTGTTATACATTTTCTTCTATTCTTTGCCATATGTATTTGAATAGGATTAGCAGTTTAATTTGATATTTTTGATTTAACCACATTTGTGCTGATTTGCAACTTGAGCTGTGATTTCTCAAACTTCAGACAGAAACCACGCTGCCAATGGCAAATAAGAAATAAAAATAAAATAAAAGCATTACTGTAACTGAGCTGCTTTGAAATCCTGATAAAAAAAAGCTGATAAATTGGTGCTTAGAACCAAATGTTCCTTCTATAAGGAGAGTTCAAAGAGGGATTTGCATATTATATCAGCACACAAATCCAATTGGACAAATATCCTATTTTGTAAAGCAATGAATATCGTTCATTTTTAAATGTATTTGGAAAACTTAAAAGTGACTTCCTTTGGTCAGGCACATAGATAGAAATAGTTTAGATCAATGTGGTCCAAACACAGGCAATTAGGACTTGCTCAAATACACATCTTGATTGGCATGGATAGGTTGGTCCAACGGGTCTGTTTCTATGCTGTATGACTTGATTGCTCTACTTTAAATACATCTGGTATAGAGATATCAATTGGATTGTGGAGGAGTTGGGTCAAACCTCTGCATGGTGCGATTACTTGAAGAAGCACAATACAGTAAAAACATAATCATTCACCATCTGGAAATCCTAATAGACAATAGGTGCAGGAGTAGGCCATTCGGCCCTTCGAGCCAGCACTGCCATTCAATGTGATCATGGCTGATCATCCCCAATCAGTACCCCATTCCTGCCTTCTCCCCATATCCCCTGACTGCTATTTTTAAGAGCCCTATCTAGCTCTCTCTTGAAAGCATCCAGAGAACCTGCCTCCACTGCCTTCTGAGGCAGAGAATTCCACAGACTCATCACTCTTCTGTAAGAAAAAGTGTTTCCTCGTCTCCATTCTAATTCTTATTCTTAAACTGTGGCCCCTGGTTCTGGACTCCCCCAAAATCGGGAACATGTTTCCTGCATCTAGCGTGACCAAACCCATAACAATCTTTCAGCATCTGGTTCAGGTCAGGGTTCCTTTGCCTTTTTCTATTGGCTGGATTCCCATTTTCAGGCACTGGGCTTCCGGTTCCAATGGTCCCACTTCACAAGCCAGGTCCCTCTTTCCTTTAATCCTTCCCACTTGGCCCTTTGTTCCTGCACTGGATTTTAACCAGTTCTGTTGGCTGTCCTCCCTTTTAAACATGCCTGTGTCACTGGAATGTTACTGTGAACATCGCTTTTTAAGACAAAAGTAATTTGAAGCGTTTTGGAGTCTCAACAAATAAAAATGTAGGAAAGTCCAGAAAATCTTCCAGCCCAGCACCACCAATGTCCCATGAGTTTCACAAATGGATTTGTGTGACTCATTGAAAATAGCATAATAGATTTCAAAAAGCTATGACTTTGTATGCTGTCTTTCAACATGTGTTCAATTTAAGCTGTACCATTGATGTCCATTGTCACCATTGTCTAATAATAAGTCGTATTTAGATAAAGATGCCTATAAAATGATACAATTTTCATATTAAAATGTATTGTGTAACACCGACATGAACAGTGCTAATTTAAATATCACCCTAATCTGTTTTTTTCTTGGTGAATTGCACTAATAAGAGGTTAGGCTAACAATTGACCTACCTTTAATAGGTTTTCTGTTGCTATTACTGTGAATCATTACTTCCTGATATCACTCCTAATTATGAATATGGTCTCTAACCTGTTGTACAGTTTGATGATTTCTGTTTTAATTTTGTGGCTTATTCCACATCCTATGACTTGCTTCCTCAGAATAGAATTGTCCTTCTGCTGTTAGTTATTCATTTGTAAAATCTAAAAAAATGTAGTTCAATTTGCAACATGCATTTTATATATTTTTTTGATGTTTTTCTCTCTCAAGGTGGCTGGTACTAGCTGTGGCCATGATCCGGTATTCTTACCAAAAAAGAACACACAAGGGATTGTACAGGAATATACAAAAATCACTCAAGTTCTTCCAGACATTTGCATTGCTAGAGGTAACATTTTTTTTCCTTGCTGGCTATATGCAGTACAAATTTTACCTGTTTGTAATAAGCTCACTTTTTCTTTCTTTTACTACTCCCCAGATTGTGCACTGTGGAATAGGTAAGTTTGTAGAATTGATACAGCTTTAAATGTGGAATTTTGTCTTTATTAATAGCTTAGTAACTTTTCATTTTGTTTTAGGTATAGTGCGTACTTCGGTGCTTGTTACTGGGGTCCAAGTCCTGTCCAGAATTTTCATGGTGTGGTTTGTTGTTCACAGCATAAGACCGGTAAGTTTACCTTGAGTACAGAATTACCTGTTTGTCTTGTCCCTGTTACTTGTATTGCTTCTACGAGGAAATAAAGGAACTGGTTGTCAGATAAATGATGCTCGTTCCCTTAAAGACAAGTCTACTCCTCTTCCCTATTCCTGCTACTGGTGGTATAACCTACTTCTCTTGGGAGATAGAGAACTTGAATCCTGATATTGGCTTCAAACACTCCAGTTGTAGTTCACAAAATCACGAGTCATAGGATCAGAGGAGAGCATGCAGCCCGTCAAGACCATGCCAGTGAAATTCTTCTAATTTCTCCACCATCTCTTAAGCCGTCTTATTTCCTAAAATGGAGAGTGTGGTATAGTACACAATAATCTGAACGTCATTCCGAAATGTGTATTATGACTTCCTTGCCTCAGTTCTTGCACTTGCAAAGGCTAGGAACTTGTGTGCTTTTTTTTTTTAAGCACCATAATGCCAATTTCGGTCGTTTTTTTAGTGTACTATACTTCCAAGTTTTGTGTCATACTGATATTAGGATGCTGCAGTTAATAAATGCAATTGTCAGTGGGAATGCGATGGAGAATCCCACTATGAACTATCTGTCTATGGCCACCGACACTGTTATACCAAGGCCTAAAAGGAGGTGAGGAGCAACAATAAATCATTCACCCAGGCACATTGTATCCTTCTAGGCGCCATGTCCAATTCTACAACTTCAATTAGCTCGTGTTATCTGCCTGTATTCGAACTGCAGGAAGTCATCCTCGCCATTAGCACAGCTTGTCCAAATGGACAAGGACCACCAGCTGCACATTTTCACAATTTTTACATTCCTATATCATCACACTCTGCCGCCATTAATATATCGACTACAATTTGAGCCCGTGACAACTCTAGCCTTGCCCAATCCCAAATATTCCTTTTATCCTCAATATCCCTCCTTTCACTTTCTCTGCAGCTTTAAACTAACTTAGATTTTTCTCTTTCCTAGTTCTGATAAAGGGCCTTCAACCTGAAACGTTAAGTCTGTTTCTCTTTTCACAGATACTGCCAGACCCATTGAGTGATTCCACTATTTTCTGAACTAAAATCTTATTGTTTGACGTATATAAATCTAAATATGGAGATTTTTTATTTGGAACGCATGGAGTGAAATGTTACGACATCGGCACATGCAGTACATTGTGCTAAATTTTGTGATCTTTTGTGACAGGTGGTTTTACATTTGTATACATATTTCTTTAAATGATGCAATTCTGAATCTAGATCTAAACTCTTTATCATTTACATGCTTTCTAGCTGAATTTGTATTTTTTCATGTAAAAACCTGCAGATACAGAATGAAGAGAGTGTCGTTCTTTTCCTGGTCACTTGGGCATTGACAGAGATTACCCGATATTCTTATTACACATTCAATCTGCTCAACCATTTGCCTTACTTCATTAAATGGGCCAGGTGGGAGAAAGTGATGACCTATGTATTGCTTTGTGATGTGTGTGAAGTAAAGGTTTGCATGCTTTATGCTGGCTGCTGCAGTTACTAATGGAGCTTTAGCTGGAGTGAAATGGAAATAGCTACTTGCTGTGAGAATCGTGAGTTGAGATGAAATTGCTTAACCTGCACCTGTTTACTTTCATATGGAGCATTAGATTGTCTTTGACATTTCATCAAGGGATACTTACTGAAATTGCTTTTTGGTAAGGTTGCTTCATTATAAATTGAGCGACTTCGACGTGAGATATCTACGCAGCTGTGATATCCCTAATGTATTACTGTGAATCTTTTGGATTTCCCTTTGCTGAAATAATTTGTCAATTTGGAGTCGCCGTCCAGTTGGGTTTGGCTGCCTTGCCTGCAGCTGTCCGTCCTTTCATTTCTTTTTTTAATTTTTAGTACATTAAAAAGTGTTTTTGGAGGTCTATTCTTTTTATGTGTGGGGGGTGGGGGGGGAGGGGGAAACTGTATTTCTCAGTCCCTACCTGTTCGGAGAGGCAGCTTTCTTCCAAGCAGCAACTTCGACCCGTCCTCGCGGCCTACCATCGGGGCCTGGAGCGGCTTTTCCTGAAGGGACCGGCCAGAACCTCGGCTTTGGCAGTGGTGCAGCGCTGGAGCACTGTCGCGGAGCGGGCGATGCCTTGCCCGGGTCGCCGCGCTGGAGCTCCGGTGAGCTGAGTCCGCCGATTGAACATCGCGGAGTTGCGAGACTGTGGAGCGGCTAGCCGCAGGCGGCGGCGCTGACTTTAACATCGGGAGCCTGGGATCTCTCGCCGGGATCACCAGTAGTGGAGCTCCGTCCAGCGCGGCCTGTCGGCTTCGGAAGCCGCGGTCTCCGGCAAGGAAGCGGCCGTTCCAGGCATCCCAAGCCGCTGAGAGGGTTCTCCCGACGCCGGAGCACCATCACCCGGCGAGAAGGGCCTGAAACATCGGGCCGTCGTAGAGGCGACTGCAGAGGCCTCAATAGGCCCGACTATGGGTGGACAAGGGGATGGGGACTGGACTTTGTGCCTTCCCTCACAGTGGGAACCATTGTGGGGGGGATGTTTTTATGTTTTATGTTAAATTCTCCTTAATGTTGTTTTGTATTCAAGTGTGCTGCAATGGCAACTTGAATTTCACTACACCAATTGTTGTATGTGACAATAAATGAACCTTTGAATATCCAATCTGTGTGAATATACGACTTAAAAACTATGACATTTATGGCAGTAATGCCCATATTTATTATTTCTAGGCACTGTAGTATTCCAGATGATTAAGTAACATCAGCTAAATATTATAGAATTGTTTAACAACTGTCTTACTCTGCATCCATTGGTAATAATGAATGTTGGCTTGTTCTGTGTTTTGTGCAAGTATGCCTGGATCATGAATTGCAAGGGAAGAGCATTCCTTGGAATTGGAAATATAAACCAGTCTAAGTTTTAGATTTTATTAGGGCAAACAGGAATGTTGCAAGATGACAACAGCAAAAAGGAATGTTGTAAAGATTATTTTTAACCGATTCTATTGATCTGCGAATTAACATTCATCTTTATTCTCCTGCCCTTGAATGAATGACGATAAATACTACTGACGGTAAAATAATAGTTTAAATTCTTCTTTTCAATTTTATTGAATTGTTCATAACAAGATTTAGCTTAATTTACTATTGTCACATGTACTGAGGTACAGTCAAAAGATAATAGACAATAAGTGCAGGAGGAGGCCATTCAGCCCTTCGAGCCAGCACCACCATTCACTGTGATCATCCACAATCAGTACCCCATTCCTGCTTTCTCCCCATATCCCTTGACTCCTCTAGATATTTGATGTGAGCTATCCAGTCAAAGAAAAGACTCTACATGATTACAATCAAGCCATCCACAGGATAAAGGGTATTTCATTTAGTGCGTCAGATTAAAGATTGTTCAAAGGTCTCCAATGAGGTAGAAAGGAGGCCAGGACTGCACTCTAGGTGGTGAGAGGATGGTTCAGTTGTCTGATAACAGCTGGGATGAAACTATCCTTGAATCTGGAGGCATGAGTTTTCAAAATTCTGTGCCTCTTGTCTGATGAGAGAGGGGAGAAGAGGGAGTGACCAGGGTGAGACTGGTCCTTGATTATGCTGTTGGCCTTGCCAAGCCAACATGAACAGTAGATGGAATCCAAGGAAGGGAGATTGGTTTGCAAGATGGTCTGGGCTACGTCCACATCTCTCTGCAATTTCTTGTGATCTTGGTTGGCCCTGTTCCCAACACAGGCTGTGCTACATCACGATTAAAAATGCTTTCTTCAGCACATCTGTACAAGATAATGAGGGTTGTTTGGGACATGCCAAACTTCCTAAATCTTCTAAGGCAGTAGATGTGTGTGTGTATACTTCTTTGCCATTGCTTCGACATAGCTGGTCCAGGACAAACTGGGGTTGATTGGGTTAACATATGATGAGAATTTGATGGCATTGGGCTGATACTAGCTGGAGAGGAGGCATTGAAACTTGTCGAATAGTGAAAGGCCTGGATAAGGTGATAAGAGTGAATGTGGAAGGTTGTTTCCACAAGTGGGAGAGTCTAGGACCAGAGGGCAAAGCCTCAGAATAGTCTCAGAGGGTGGTAAATCTGTGGAGGAAGTCATTGGGTATTTTTAAGGTGTAGATTGATCGAGTCTTGATTACCAAGGGTGTCAGGTGTTGTGGGAATAAAGCGGGAGAATGGGGCTGAGAGGGAACGATAGATCAGCCATGATTGAATGGCAGAGTAGACGATGGGCCAAATGGCCTAATTCAGCTCAGATGACTTATGAACATAAATTCTACCATCGACCATCTCTACATTGGCTCCATCGGAGTGGCGGCGCGGCTCTGGCTGCAGCGGCTCACCGGCAGTCCTGTTTGTTTTGTGTTTTTTGTGTTGTT
This sequence comes from Amblyraja radiata, assembly GCF_010909765.2. Taxonomy (NCBI): domain Eukaryota; kingdom Metazoa; phylum Chordata; class Chondrichthyes; order Rajiformes; family Rajidae; genus Amblyraja; species Amblyraja radiata. Next base: position 125,609,031 of record NC_045957.1, on the reverse strand, counting down.
TATTTTGTTTTGGTTAGTCTCCATTGTCTTACTTACATTGAGAGCCAGGTAGTTGCTTTGGCACCAGTTTACAATGTTCTCAATCTCCTTCCTGTACTCCGTCTTGTCATTATTTCATATCCAGTGAACTTGTAAATTGAGTTGGATTTGCATTGGCTGCACAGTCATAAGTGTAGGGGGCTGAGAACACATCCTTGAGGGGCACCAGTTTTGAGGATTATTGTAGAGGATGACTTGTTGATTGCGGTGATTGATTTTGGTTTGTTGGTCAGGAAGTCGAGCATCCAGCTGCAGAGAGGAGTGCTGATTCCAAATTCCACAAGTTTGGAGTAAGCTTAGTTGGGATACTGGTATTGAAAGCAGAGCTATAGTCTATGAATAGGAGTCTGATGCAGGTGTCCTTCTTATTCACGCGTTCCAGGGATGAGTGTGGGTGATGGAGATGGGTAAAACTTTATTATAATAATATTGGTATGCTCTGCAAGTACGACTACGGATATTCTAACTACCTTATATATAACATATATATTACTAGACTAAGTGGGACCCGTTGGGTCCCATGTTCACACGGGTGGGCTGATCCCCCAACGCAATATTCCACCTCTCCACCTATTCCAATATTGGTGGCCAGTGGAGGGGGGGGGGGGGCTTTCTGGAGTGCTGGTATGTGTGTTGTGGGCTGAAGGGACTGGTCTCCAGAGGGCTAGTATGGACATTGTGGGCCAAATGGATTCTTGGGGTGGCAGCTCAGTCCCTCAAGCCTGATGTGCAGGCAGCTCACACGGCTGGTGGGCTGGCAGTTGACTCGCGGCTATTCCTTGAAATTCCATTTCAAGCAGGGTGCAAGGCCACTAAATTCAAGTGCAGTTTCTTACCACTTCAAGCAGGGTGCAAGGCCACCAAATTCAAGTGCAGTTTCATACCACTTCAAGCAGAGTGCAAGGCCACCAAATTCAAGTGCATTTTCATACCACTTCAAGCAGGGTGAAAGGCCACCAAATTCAAATGCAGTTTCATACCATTTCATGCAGGGTGCAAGGCCACCACATTCAAATACAGTTTCATACCATTTCAAGCAGGGTGAAACCACCATAAAACCACACAAAACACCACACTCACAGTTCAGTAGACATTCAGTGTGTTCAGTTGATTCACAGCTCAGACAGAGTCGTGACCTCTCCCTCCCCCATCATGCAGAGACTGAGCCACACCCACACTTCCGGGTTTTATAATCCCTTCCCCCTCCCACCGGAAAAGGTGTGGCCTTCATGGCATCATTGACAGGAGAGAGATTCTCAACATTTTTTAAACACTAATAACACTTTTATTTTTCAATCCTCTGCACCTGATGAGTGGAGGGGGAGTGAGTAAGATGGCCAAAAATCGCAGCCGTAAGTGGTAAAGTACCTAAAATCAATATACAGTGTAAACAGGAAGTTGTCAAGTTTAGACCACCAACCATTTGCAGTGCTTTTACTTCAACCCAAAACCCCCAAACAACCATTTGCAGTGACTCGTGGGGTACTGCAAGGCTCAGTGCTGGGACCCCTGTTATTTACAATATATATTAATGATTTGGACAAAAGAATTAACTGTAAAATCTCCCAATTTTGCGGATGGCACAAAGCTGGGTGGCAGTGTGATCTGCGAGGAGGATGCTATGAGGCGGCAGGGTGACTTGAATAGGTTGGATGAGTGGGCAGATGCATGACAGATGCAGTATAATGTGGATAAATGTGAGGTTATCCACTTTGGTGGCAAGAACAAGCAGGCAGATTATTATCTCAATGGTGTTGGATTAAGAAAAGGGGAGGTGCAACGAGACCTGGGGGCGCTGTCCTGTGCACGGCTGCCCTGCCAGCAGTTGTCTGTCTTTTCACCGTTTTATTTTTATTTTTAGTTAGTTAAAATGTTTTGTTTGGAGGTCTAGACTTTTTTATGTGGGGGGGGGGGGGGTGGGGGAAACGGCCTTTCAGGGTCCCTACCTGGTCGGAGGGGCAGCTTTTCTCCGGGCTGCAGCTTCGACCCGTCCTCGCGGCCTACCAGCGGGCCTGGAGCGGCGTTTCCTGTCGCGGACCGCCCAGAACCTCGGCTTCGGCGGCGGCACAGCGCTGGAGCGCTATCGTGGAGCGGGCGATGCCTTGCCTGGGTCGGCACGCTGGAGCTCCGGTGAGCTGAGACCGCCGGGAACAACATCGCGGAGCTGCGGGACTGTGGAGCGGCCAACTGTGGGCGGCGGCGCCGAACTTTACACCGGGAGCCTGGGATCTCGCGACGAGATCGCCAGTTGTGGAGCTCCAACCGGCGCGGCCTTGTCGGCTTCGGAAGCCGCGGCCTCCAGTACGGAGGCGGCCGTTCCAGGGTTCCCAAGCCGCTGTGAGGACTCTCCCGACGCCGGAGCACCACCACCCGGCGAGAACGGCCAGGAACATCGGGCCTCCGTAGAGGCAACTGTGGAGGCCTCAATAGGCCCGACTATGGGTGAACTGGGGTTGGGGACTGGACTTTGTGCCTTCCCTCATGGTGGGAGCCATTGTGGGGGGATGTTCTTTGTGTTTAAGACTCTCATTGGTGTTATGTCTGTATTCTTTCTTTGTGTGCTGCAAAATGGCAAAAAGCATTTCACTTCATTACACCTCGGTGTATGTGAATGTGACCAATAAAATACCTTTGACCTTTGATTCCTTGTACGTCAGTCACTGAAAATAAGCATGCAGGTACAACAGGCAGTGAAGAAAGCAAATGGCATGCTGGGCTTCATATCAAGAGAATTTGAGTGTCGGAGCAAGGAGGTCCTACTGCAGTTGTACAGGGCCCTGGTGAGACCGCACCTAGAGTATTGTGTGCAGTTGCGGTCTCCTAATTTGAGGAAGGACATTCTAGGCAGCGTGGGTTCACTAGGTTAATTCCCGGGATGGTGGGACTGACATATGATAAAAGAATGGATGACTGGGCTTATATTCACTGGAATTACGGATGAGAGGGGGCCTTATAGAAACATATTAAATTCTAAGGGATTGTACAGGCTAGATGCAGGAAAATTTTTCCTAATGTTGGGGAGTCCAGAACCAGGGGTCACAGTTTAAGAATAAGGGGTAAGCCATTTAGGACTGAACTTTTTCACCCAGAGAGTTGTGAATCTGTGGAATTCTCTGCCACAGAAGGTAGTGGAGGCCAATTCACTGGATGTATTCAAAAGAGAGTTAGATATACCTGTAGCACTTGGGGCTAATGGAATCAAGGATATGGAGAGAAAGCAGGAACAGGGTACTGATTTTGGATGATCAGCCATGATCACATTGAATGGTGGTGCTGGCTCGAAGGGCAGCTATTTTCTATGTTTCTATGTTTATGTTTCTATGAGATGCTGAGACATCTGTGGAAAGGAAAACAGAATCGATATTTCTTGTCAAAACTCCCGCAGGCTCTTCATGAGGACTCGTAAAAATGAGAAAACAAGTGTGTTCTAAGTTGCACAGGGTTTGAGAATGTGATAGAGTGGAGGCAAATTTTGTTCATTTAACAATTACTAACTGCCAACAGAGAAGAAGAAAAACCCAGCAAAAATGTTGGAACTGTTGAATGCAGTGCATAGCAGTTAATGGGAATTGTAAGTACAAGAGAATGTTGGTGGGACCACACGATACGATACGATGGAACATTATTTATCCCAGGAGCGGAATTGATCTGCCAACAGTCATAAAATACACAGAATACATGAAACATGAAATTAAAGTGACGAGTGGAAAGGATTAGGGATGTGCAAAGATTTGGGGGGGGGGGGGGGGGGGGGGGTTGAGGGTAGTTGGTCACACTGATGGTAGTGACAGCGTGAATGTAGAAGGGGATGTTTCACTTGGAGATTTCTGGAACTAAGAAGCACAGTTAAGCTTCAAGTGTGCCCATTTCACATTGAGCTCAGGAGGAATTTCTTTTCTGAACATCATGAATCATTGAAGTTTTGCATTACAGAGAGCTGTGGAGTCTGATCCATTGACTAAATTCAAGCAGAGGTTGGCAGATAATTAAACTACAAAGTAATCTAGGGATGTAGAATGAATGGGGAAAGTGTGGTTGAATGGTTAAGTGCAGTTGATCAGTGAAAGTTGGATCAGTCATGATCTTGCGGAATGGGTGGCAGACTGTAGCCTTCCAAGGAAAGTTATGCATTATACTCTCTTGGGTCCAATTTTGGATGAATTCTATGGATAAGCTTAATTCAGTTGAGTGCATATTTAGTCGACATTCATTACAGACAATACATTGGAACAATTTAAATATCTACTCAATTACAAAGATGATCCTTCCATAGTTGAAGGCTATAATTAAATAAAATCGCTTTTTTCTGTTAAACGTTTAACACCATTGAGGGTGTTAACAATTAGGAAGTGAAAACAAAAAATGTATTCATTCTTTCCAAATAAGCTAAATGTGTAATGGAAATTACTTTGCAGTTAATCATAATCATAATCGTAATTTATTAGTCAAGTATTTTTTGCAACATACGAGGAATTTGCTTTGCCATACAGTCATAACAAAAAACAGGAAGACACACAACTGCATAAAAATTGACATACACATCCACCGTAGCGGCTCCTCCACGTTCCTCACTGTGATGGAAGGCAATAAATTCTTATCTTCTTTCCTCCTCCCGCGGTCAGGGGAGTCGAACCATCCGCAACCGACAATCGAGCTTCCACGTCGGGGCGGTCCAAGCTCCCACAACGGGGCGGTCCAACTCGGCTTGGAGTTCCCGAAATCGGTCTCTCACCAGAGACTGCGTGCTCCACGAAGTTAAAGTCCGCAGCTCTCGCAAGTTGGAGCACTCTCCAAGATGTTAAAACTCCCGCAGGCTCTAGAAGTCCCAGCAAGAGGCCGCCAACTCCACGATGTTAGGCCGCGGTGCCGATGGACATGCTGTAATTCCGGTCCTAATCTTACCCCCCTAGGCTGGTTCAGTCAAACACCGAATACGAACACTGGAAATCCAACTCTCTTTATTGTACAACACCAATACAATACCTAGTCAAATACCGCGGGTCCGATCCTTATCTCTACTCATTCGAGCCCATCAGCCTCGTGCGAATAGAACAGAAGATCAGCACACTCCAATGTGCTATCCCAGAAGATCGGCACACCCCAATGTGCTCTCCCCTCATTTATACCCTTATAGACCCTCGGCGCGAAAATACATGGGGGAGGTGGGGGGGGGGGGGGGCAACCCCTACAAGCCAACCATCAATAAGGAGTACAAAATACATTGAATGACAGTTCCCTAACCCAATCACAAAACATCACATAACATCGTTTCAATAAAAAGCACCTAGTGGGAAACAATTCTGTTAGGTAAAGGCACATTATACCAGGTAAAGTAAAGAGTTTGGGTACGGCCCCTTTCCTTGACCAATCACAAGTAATGGCGCGAAGACCATGCAACACAGTCTGCAACATGTCTAAAAACACAAGAGTAGGAAAAGGGGAAGACAGACCGTTGGCGAGGCAGCCATCGTGCGGCGCCCCCTTCAAAAATGAGAGAACAATAAAGCCACACTCTTTCTGTGCCTCATTTCCGAGTGGGAAATGTATTTACCGTGGACAGAATTCTAAATACTATCGTGCTCTATAAAAGCCATGCTCAATATTTTTGTATTGCGGTCATTGTACTCTATTGGAGTTCAGAGATCAGTATAGAAGCTGACTTTTTTGGCTGATATGATGGTCTTATCGAGCTAGACTGCTAGGGCAAAGATCCAAATATCAGCAAGTGGCTGTGGAATTGTATCCTAGACTTGAGGTGCCATCTATGGGGGAGAAATAAATGTAACAAATCATGAGCAGAATTGGGCATAAGTAGATAAAATTGTGTAAAGTTTGAACATTTGGAATGGAGTTCAAAATTGAATTTTTTTAAACCCGGCTATTAGACTTGTTCTGATCTCCATATTTCATTAAGACTATTGGTGGACAAAAAATCTGGAGAAACTCAGCGGGCAAGGCAGCATCTATGGCGTGAAGGAATAGGTGACGTTTCAGGTCGAGACCCTTCTTCAGACTGATGTCGGGTGGGTGGGGGGAGCGGGAAAAAGAAAGGAAGAGGCGGAGACAGTAGGCAGTGGGAGAGCTGGGAAGGGGAGGGGAAGGAGGGAGAAAGCAATGTCTACCTGAATTTAGAGGTCAAAATGTATGTTCTGCCCCCCCCCCCCCCTTTGTGATTTAGCAACTTTCATTAAGACCATTGATCAGATTTTTATTTTCGATTAAGTACTTGGTAACTAGCTAAGATTTTTTTAATTTGTCTTGTTGTGAAGTCCCTCATCAGTTGATGATCTATTATTATTATTATTATTATTACTAAATTTGAAATTAAAGTACTTGGCATTGCTAGACTTGTCTTTGTAACAACCATGTTCTCAATATGTCACCCTATTTAATTAAAGGATGAATCAGGCAGGAGTTGGATCTTAAATTGTGAATTGGAGCAAAATGAGGAAAAGTTTGCAAAAGAGATGAGCGTTGAAAAAACGTTGAAGATGGAAGTGTAAGACACATTGACAGAGTGGGATCTAATTGATTGAGTATTGGTAAGCAAAGTTGTAGAACAATTAATGGCATTGCAGATGCTGCACAACTTGGCAATACAGATTCAATCCCGAGCTCCAGTGCTGTCTGTGGAGATTGCACATTCTTTCTGTTACCAGATGGGTTTGCCCCAGGTGCTCCAGTGTTCCTAGCTCATCTCAAAGATTAATGGTTATATATCATTTAAAAATAAATTGGATAGGCATATGGATGAGAAGGGAATGGAGGGTTATGGTATGAGTGCAGGCAGGTGGGACTAAGGGAAAACAGTTGTTCGGCACGAACTTGTAGGGCCGAGATGGCCTGTTTCCGTGCTGTAATTGTTATATGGTTATTATATGGTTAAAGATGTGCTGGTTGTTAAAGCCATTTGGCTAATGTAAATAGCCAGCAGTATAGATGGTGGCTGGAGAATTGGTGGTGGAGAATTGGTGGTGAGAGTTATTGAATATTTAACAAAAATTAGTTTTGCAAGAAAATATGTTGGGTAATGAGAATGCCGGTAATGCTCAGAGGTGGCATTACTTTGAAACAAATGGATGTTTCATTTGAAACCAAAAAAAAAAACTGCAGATACTAGCAATCTGAGAAGAAATGCTGGAAACATTCAGCTGGTCTGGTAGCATACAGTTAATGTTTCATGTCAAAGACCCAAAATGAGAAAGAGAAAGATGCAGAAGGGGTGATGGAAGGATGGATAGTCCAAAGGGTATATATCTGAGATGGTGAGACCAAAGAAGAATGTTATAGGGGTCATCCAATCCTGACACCGACTGCTGCGGTGTGAAGTTTGCACATTGTATCCCGATTACGGCGTTTAAGAAGCTACAGCCAAGTCATAAAGTATTGGAAAATGAACACACTATTTCTGATGGTCTTTGTATCCTCTCTAACCGCAGGTGAGGTCTCAGTGGACTGGAGAGCAGCCAATCTTATTCCTTTGTTTATGATGGGGAACTAGAGTCAATACAAAAAATTACAGGCTGGTGAGCCCCACATTCGTGGTCTAGAAGCTATTGGAGAGGATTCATAGGGATAGGATTTACTCGTGTTTGGAAGAGAATAGGATATTTGAGGACCGTCAGAATTATTATGTGTGGGGCAGGGCTGGGTTAGTAAGTCTTCAGGGCTCGAAATCAACGGTTGCCCAGGAGCCAATGACCACCCAAAGTGCCGCCGGGCAACCTAAACGCCGAGTCATTTTGCCCGGCTTGGCATTGCAGATACTGATTTATACCGAAGATAGACACAAAAAACTGGAGTAACTCAGCGAGTCAGGCAGCATCTCTGGAGAAAAGGAACGTGACGTTTCGTGTCGGCGATGGCTGTTCTGCGGGGCAAAGATATTAGGTGAGTGGTGACGAAGGGTCGGAGCGAATGACGGGCCCCGCACAGCGACAGCGGCTCCATCTGCTCCTCCTCCCGCACCCCGCCCGCCCTGATAGCGGCCGCTGCTTGCAAATCCGCTAACGGCGCTTTCAGAACAAACCCTCCCGCACGCCGGGAGGAGGGAGGGAGGGGGAGGCCTCCTTCCACCGTCTGAAGCAGCTGCACCAAGGATCCTATAGCTATAGGATCTTTGAGCTGCAACGCTCGGCCCCGCACCTTGCTGTTGGCTGGCCGAGGAGGGGAGGCGGTGGCGAGGAGATCCCAACCGCCTCCCCCTTTGGCGGCGGCACTTGGCGGTGGACAGGGATGGCCAAGGCAGTGGGGCGATGTTGTCCGAGGAGCGCTGACCTTCCTTCCTCCCCACCTCCTCTGCCCCTTCCCCTCTCTCTCGCTCTCTCGCTTGTATGGCCCCCTCCACCCCCCCCTTATCCTGAGACCCCTCCTCTCTATCCCGCACTGATCCCCATTGCCGCCTCTATTCAGTCCTCACTGACATGCCATGTGCTCCCCTCCCCATCAACCCTCCCTCCCCCATCTATTCATCCTGCGCTGATCACCCTATCCACCTTGCATTGATTTTCATGCCACCCCCCCCCCCCCCCCCATCCATCCTACACTAGTCCCCCAATTTATCCTGCACCAATCCCCTCATCCATCCTGTAGTGATCTACCCATTCATCTTTTCTGACCCCCCCAGTCATCCGGTACTGATCCCCTCATCCATCCTGTACTGAACCCCTCATTCATCCTGCATAGACCCTCCGATACACACTGTACTGACACCCCCATTCATCCTGTACTGAACCCCCCCATTCATCCTGCGCTGACCCCCCCCCCCATCCTTCCTGTACTGATCCCCCATTCAAGAAGAATGGGGGGAACAGTCTGAAGAAGGGTCTCGACCCGAAACGTTGCCTATTTCCTTCGCTCCATAGATGCTGCCTCACCCGCTGAGTTTCTCCAGCACTTTTGTCTACCCCCATTCATACTGTACTGATCCACCCATCAATCCTGTACTGATCCCCCCATTCATCCCGTACTGATCCCCCCCATTCAACACCACTGACATCCCCCGTGCTCTCCCTTCACAATTTTACATGCACCAACGAACACGTACTAATTCACCTGCCTCAATCCATCCATTCCGCACCGATTGCCTTCTCAAACCCCCCCCCCCCCCCCCGCTCCCTGAGCCCATTGTGCTGGAAATGTCTTCAGAGCGAACATTGACTATGTTTGATAATGGAATGCAATCAAATGTGTTTTCATTCCCAATGGTATTATTTGTTTTAGTCCATGAAGATGGATTAATTAAATTGTGAACACGTGAAACATTAAAACCGCAGTGTTCGATTGTCACTGCTACTGTTGACACGTTATTACAGAATTCATTTTAACGGCAAATCAATGCTCTTACTATGGAGTATCAGTACTGTAGTTATTTAATGAGCACCATTCACAACTATACGTTGGATTTATCAAGGTTTTACTTCTACAGTCGGTCATATACATCACAAATTTGGTCGGGAGATATTTCAGTTGAAACTTTAACGTTAACTCTGAAGTGGGAATGATGGAAACAGCGTTTATCAATAATTTTTTTTAAATCTAGTGCGTACAAACTGGGTATCTTCATTGCTGTTCACAACACGTACATCTAATCTGAATGTCCGATAATTTGGCGTTTTGACACCTTAAACATATTACCAAAAGAACATTTGCTGCAGTTAGGTTCTTTGGCCATCTCTTGTCAGTTAGTGTAATGTTTAACCTGTCAGATGGGTATAGTCAGTTTTAACAGCTATTATCATAAAATGCCTTGCAACCTGTATATTTTGTTGTGGATAAATTATGTGGGAAGCGAGAATGTTTCTGTAACAATAGTAATAACGACCCATGTTATGGCCATGTCATGGTAATTTCGGTCCTTCACAGAAAACATGCTTGCATCAATCTGTAGTATGCATGGTTAAGCATATATGTTACCATGGTCCAGGATTTATTGACACAGGTTGATCATACGCTGAATAATCCAACCACATTTTTGTTTGGAAGTAGAAAGAACTAATAGAAATTGCATTCATTGCAATGTGTAAAAAGAGTTGAGATACTGCCTTATAATTTTGCTGCATGTCATTGTGGTATATATCATGTCTTGATTGGTGAATATGTTTAGTTTGGGACTTTATTTGAAGTAGAAATAATATTTGAATGCTTCATTGAGCATAATTCCGACTGGTAACTACGGGACTTCGGCCGAGCACATTATCGCACGCGTCATGCAAGCCGTCTTAAATGACCACCTAAACTGTCATTTGGCAACCTAAAAAGCTGCCAAGTTTGTCCGGCTGGCAACAGGGAAAAAAAGTTAAGTGAGAGCCCTGGTCTTACTACCTTGATTGAGTTTTCTGAGGATGTGAGTGGATGTTGCTTTCATAGACTTTAAGGTATTTAACAAGATTGCTCATGGTCAACTGATACAGAAAATTAAGATGCATGGGATCTACACTGACTAGGTAGTTTGTATTCAGAACTGGCTGACCTATAATAGTGGAAGGGTGTCATTCTGCTGAGGTTTTCTGATCAGTGGTATTCCACAGGGATATGTATTGGGACCTCTGCCAAAAATGTAGATGGGTTGGTTGGTAAACTTGCAGATTACACAAATATATTGGAGTTGGGGACAGTGAGGAAGGCTACCAAAGGATTTAGTTGAGTCACAAAATTGGGTGAAGAAATGGCAGATAGAGTTTGATCTGACCACATATGAGGTGCTGATTGTTGGGATGTCGAATGTAGGGGGAAAGCATACAGATGATGGAAAGACCCTTAATAGAATTGATGTACAGAGGGATCTTGGGGTCAAAGCCTATGGCTCCCTGAAAGTAGCAATACAAGTAGATAAGAGTAGTGATGAAAGCGTATGGTATGCCTGCCTTCATCAGTCAGGGCACCTAGTTACAGCTTTATAGACTTTGGTTAGTTTGGAACATTGGTTAGTTTGGTTAGTTTGGAACTATAATTTGGAATATTGTGTGAAGTTCTGGTCACCCCATGACAGGAAAGATGTGGAGGCTATTGAGAGGGTGCAAAAGAGGTTTACCAGGAATGTTGCTTGGTATGATTATGCAGGGAATAGAAACATAGAAAATAGGTGCAGGAGGAGGCCATTCGGCCCTTCGAGCCAGCACCGCCTTTCATTGTGATCATGGCTGATCGTCCCCTATCAATAACCCGTGCCAGCCTTCTCCCCATATCCCTTGACTCCACTAGCCCCTAGAGCTCTATCTAACTCTAACGAAATCTAACGAATAGAAAGATATGAATCACTTGCAGGCAGAAGGAATTAGTTTTGATTTGGCATTAAGTTTGGCCCAGATATTGTGGGCCAAAGGGCCTGTTCTTGTGTTATGTTCTATGTACTGCAGACATAAAATGCAGAAAAGTAAAGAAGTAAGAACAAGAGATTCAAAATGAAGATGTTTGGAGATGAATCAACTAACAATAATTCTTTATAGCATTGAGCTGTGCAAAATGCATGTTAACAGTTCCTTGCATGGAAAGAATGTTTATAGCTGGGTGAATGGGATGAGTAATCAATCGATTTTGTATCTGGGACCGTTGCATGAGACATGTATAAATGAGCATGCATAATATGTTTGAGAGCAGTAACAGTGCTTTTGCGGCATTAATTACGTGGAATGGGGAGAGAGGGAGGGGAAGGTTGTACGATTTTGTGTTATTGGAGATTATTCTACAGAAAAAATATGGGAGTCCTAATGGAAAAATTGGAAAATTAGAGGAAATGAACTTGATTTGGTTTTGATCTGTTGGTAATTCCATCACAATGATAAAGAAGTTATTGACTAATCAGTAATCAGCTATTAACCAAAGCCAGTACTGGTGTTGGCAGAGAAACATTTCAGGAGCCTTAGATGCATTCACCTTTTACCTTGCAAAGAAGCTACCCTTTTGTTGTGTTTTTTCTGAAATTAAACATTATACATTTAAAAACTGCTGTTGTCTGAAAAAAAAAAGCCCCGTACTTAGAAAATCTTGGATTCAAACATCTCAAAATCAATTCCATTGAGTACTTTTTTCAAACAAGGGATACAAGTAATTTCAATTTTGTCGAGGGAACTTTCAAAGCATAAGAGGAAGGGGGTGAAATAAAGTTATCCGAGTCGGTACCATGGGATTTGGAGAAATGGGAAAAACAAGGGCATTTTCCATTAGGAAAGATGGGACGTTCTCCAGTTTGTTTTTTTTAGCCGAAATGCAATCCCCATGCACTAGCACTATCCCACACACTAGGGACAATTTACAATCTTTACTGAAGCTAATTAACCTCCATACTTGTACGTCTTTGGAGTATGGGAGGAAACCCGAGCACCTGGGGGAAAACCCGCACGGTCGCGGGAAGAACGTACTAACTCTGTAAATATAGCACCCGTAGTCAGAATCGAACCAGGGTCTTTAGCATTGTAAGGCAGCAAGTCTACTGCTGCACTATCATGCCAGGTTGCTGTAAAGATGCTGTTCAGGGACCAACATCGAAGTAAGAGATGGATTTTGGGAATAATTAATGGTTGACATTTGATATGAAAGGGAGCCTGTGGCAAAAGATTTCAAAACAACATTAAACAAGACAAAGTTAAGCTGTATGGAGGATGCTCGTGAAAGAGGGGAGCAGTCAGGATAGAAGGGATAAATTAGGGAATGGAGTATTTTCGGGCACCCAGAGCTGATAAAATAAGGGAGATGGTGAGTCGGTATTGGGATTAGAGATAGGAATATAAATTAGGTAGTTAAAATTTGGCTTTTAGTCAAGAATAGATCATTTGAATGAATAACCCACATTGTAAATTTATAATCTTGTCATATTTGAACTTTAGAAGGCAGCTATAAGATCTGGGCGGTGATATAGTAACACAAATCATAGCTGGGAGTTTACCAAAATCATATCCTTTTCAAATGAGAGTGAGGTTTAATCGTGATCAGAGACCATGAATGAGAGAAGATACTGATCATTTGTGAGGGCATTTGGCCTTTCTATATAGACAGGTGTACATAAAAATTCTGGGACGGCTGATGTAGTACAGTGATGTATTTTAATGCAGTGAAACGTTAATATAGCATTATTCAGAAAATAAACCTGTTTTACTGCATTTAAATCACTTCTCACAGCGACAATATTGCAGACCTCAAAGTCACATGGATGTATACAGAATGGCTGTAGCTGATTGATCTAAGCTGCATGTTGAATGTTACAGTAACATTTCAATTTCATTGAATGAAGTGTCACTAATTTTGCAAAACGATAATTTATTCAGTTATGATGTATGTTATTTGCCTTTGATTAGAAATAGACATGCACGTATAAAGGGTGAAACTAAATGGATTTGTGCAAGCTTGCTGTATGATGGTTCTAGTAATTAGCTCTTGAAATAGTAGTCCTTCAAGTTTCATGTTAAGCTGCTGTCATTTTAAAGACATCTGTTTTGGTCATGGAATGCACTTCATACATTTCTTCTGATCCCCTGAGGCAGTCTGAAGTATTACTGTTACATGAGACTTTCTTTGCAAATGAATACATCTGCATGTTTTATCTGGGAGAAGCATTGTTTAATATGTGATATTTAGTATCCCTTCGATATTTAATCGGGAATTAACATCTTCATTTTAAGATGGTTCATTAAGAGGATTTATTATTAATTAATTAAATAAATATACAATTTTGTATGGTGGAGGTATATTTATAGAGCACTTCTATGAAGAAGTATCAGTGGGAAAACATTACTGGGCAGGTAGACATTACATTAACAGAGTGGAATCCCCATGTGTTTCCCAGTTCCCTATTTTTAAACCTGTAATGTTCCCTCCAGGGAAGTCTATCCAGTCTTTCTTCATATGAAAGTCCTGACATCCCAGGAATCAGTCTGGTGAACCTTCTCTGTATTCCCTCTATGGCAAGAATGTCTTTCCTCAGATTAGGAGACCAAAACTGTACGCAATACTCCAGGTGTGGTCTCACCAAGACCCTGTACAACTGCAGTAGAACCTCCCTGCTCCTATACTCAAATCCTTTTGCTATTAATGCTAACATACCATTCGCTTTCTTCACTGCCTGCTGCACCTGCATGCCTACTTTCAATGACTGGTGTACCATGACACCCAGATCTCGTTGCATCTCCCCTCAGTTACTCAAGCCTGGCGTGCTGACAGCTTACTCACTCGCGGCTGGTGGGCTGGCAGTTGACTCATGGCTATTCATTGAAATTCTACTTCAAGCAGGGTGCAAGGCCACCAAATTCAAGTGCAGTTTCCTACCACTTCAAGCAAGGTGCTAGGCCACCAAATTCAAGTGCAGTTTTCCTACCACTTCAAGCAGGGTGTAAGGCCACCAAATTCAAATGCAGTTTCATACCATTTCAAGCAGGGTGCAAGGCCACCAAATTCAAGTTCAGTTTCATACCATTTCATGCAGGGTGCAAGGTCACCAAATTCAAATGCTGTTTCATACCATTTCAAGCAGGGTGAAACCACCACAAACCCACATAAAACACCACATAAAAACCACAAATAAACCACACATAGTTCAGTAGACATTCAGTGTGTTCAGTTGGTTCACAGCTCAGACAGGGAGTCATGACCTCTCTCTCCCCATCTTGCAGAGAATGCGCCACGCCCACACTTCCGGATTTTATAGTCCCTCTTCCCTCCCACCGGAAGGGGCATGGCCTTCATGCCGTGATTGACTGGAGAGAGAATCTCAACATTTTTTAAACTCTAAGAACTCTTTTATTTTTCATCGATGGGAAAAATCATCTGTACCTGATGAGCAGAGGGGGACTGAGTAAGATGGCCAAAAATCACAGCCATAGGTGGTAGCATTTGTTCTAAAATCAATATACAGTACAAACAGGAAGTGGTCAAGTTTAGACTTTTAATTATAAGCTTTTTCACACCCACCACCACCACATTTGCTTAGCTTTTTCAAACAAGCCACCATCACCACATTTGCTTAGCTTTTTCAAACCAACCACCACCACATTTGCTTAGCTTTTTCAAACCAACCACCACCACATTTGCTTTGTTTTTTCAAACCAACCAACCACAACCACATTTGCTTTTTCAAACCACATTAAGGGCACTCACAAGTCAGTAAAACCACTCACAGTTTAGTAGACATGTGTTCAGCTCAGACGTGACCTCTCGCTCCCCCATCTTGCAGAGACTGAGGCAGTCCACACTTCTGGGTTTTATAGTCCCTCCCCCTCTCACCGGAAGGGGCGTGGCCTTCACGGCGTGATTGACACGAGAGTGAATCTCAACATTTTTTAAACATTAATAAGTCTTTTATTTTTCATCAATGGGTAAAATTGTTCGGCGTTATTCTCTTGTTATATATATATATAAATAAATTATTAACTAGTTATTTACTTTCTAATTTGGTAATGCTATGACCATCTACCCAAGTTAATAACTCCTCACCCCTTTGCAAATTAATGTATTACTTATATCAAATTGTGGTGAGCAACAGTGATAATTAAGGAATGAAATGGTGTATTTTTATATAAATCAAAAAATTAAAAAATATAACGGCAAAGTGTATAAAAGATGTGTTTCGGGATGAGACAGGACAATTGCAGTTCTTTGATATTATAGGATCAGAATTTGCTTTCAATGGATGGCTGTAGCCAATGGTGCTTAATGTCACTTTTGCATCATCTGCAGATACTTCAGACAAAGAAAGTGTGTTCAAAAAAGAATTATCCAAGTATGTTGCTGTTCTGGTTTGCATTCATTTGAGTGAAAACACTAATAAATCTGAAAAAAAATTGGTAGAGCGGCTAGACGGAAGCTACTCTACCAATCAACAATCAAATTGCATAGGTTTTAGGAGTTGTTCAACTTGGGTAGATGGTCATTGCATTACTATTAAGAAAGTAAATAACTAGTTAATCATTTAAATAACTAGTATTATGAATTGCAATGAATACTATGCCTTGTTAAGAAATAAAAGCCGTGTGGGAATAGTGTTAGTTTAATGGAGGAAACTTGTAATGTAGCAAACAAAATGAGAAAGCCTGAAGTTTAGAGGAATTCAGTAATGGAAACTTAATTGAGAGCAAACATAGATTATGAGAATAAACAGACAAGAGATGTGATTGATTTAGTCGTACAACACAGAGGTGGGAAGCTGAGAATTTTTGGCAACACGCGAACTAGACATTGGTGAGCAGGCTATTGAGTACAGCTTTATAGCATTTTCAATGACACCTTTCAATATTTTTGTGTTGAATAATTGATTGGGTTGTAATTAGTGTGATTGGATTTGTCCTGCTTTTCCAAAGTAAACACGTGAGCAACTTACCACCTTGTTGGGTAACAACTTTGTAACAGGACTGAAGCAGCTTCCTGGGAGGCTTGGCTAGTTCTGTTGGTCAAGTCTTCAGTGAGCAGCTGGGATGTTGCTGATCTCATTGCCTTTGCTGTGTTCTCAGCTGTTTCTTCTTATCATTTGGGTTGCATTGAATTGGCGGATGACATGGCTGCCATGATAGTATTATAAACTAAGATGGATCATTCATTCTTCACTTTTTGTTGAACACGAGTGTGTCAGTCTATCTTTAGTACTCGCATGCTGGGCCTTGCCATTATTTGGGATGTTATAGACCAGTGGTTCTCAACCTTTTTTTGCCCCATGCACCCCTTTCACCATATGTCAGAATGTCATTCCCCCCCTCCTTTCCAAGATTGTCTGCCTCAAAGGCAATAAAAAGATCAACATTCTAACAGTTTGAGTTTGCTAATCTGTGGTCCCAATTCCCCCCCCTGAAAACCTGAAATCCCCCCCTGCGGGGAATTCCCCCCTGGTTGAGAACCCCTGTTATAGACAATAGACATTAGGTGCAGGAGTAGGCCATATGGCTCTTCGAGCCAGCTCCGCCATTCAATGTGATCATGGCTGATCATCACCAATCAGTACCCCGTTCCTGCCTTTTCCCCATATCCCCCGATTGCTATTTTTAAGAGCCCTATCCAGCTCTCTCATAAAAGCATCCAGAGAACCTGCCTCCACCGCCCTCTGAGGCAGAGAATTCCACAGACTCACCACTCTCTGTGAGAAAAAGTGTTTCCTCGTCTCTGTTCTAAATGGCTTACTCCTTATTCTTAAACTGTGGCCCCTGGTTCTGGACTCCCCCAACATTGGGAACATGTTTCCTGCCTCTAGCGTGTCCAAACCCTTAACAATCTTATATGTTTCAATGAGATATCCTCTCATCCTTCTAAACTCCAGAGTGTACAAGCTCAGCTGCTCCATTCTCTCAGCATATGCCATCCCGGGAATTAACCTTGTAAACTTACGCTGCACTCCCTCAATAGCAAGAATGCCCTTCCTCAAATTAGAGGACCAAAACTGCACACAATACTCCTGGTGTGGTCTCACTAGGGCTCTGTACAACTGCAGAAGGAACTCTTTGCTCCTATATTCGATTCCTCTTGTTATAAATGTGAACATCCTCTTGTTCTTGGAACTGCCTTCTCCAGTCAGGTGTTTACTTGTCCATTGCCATTCTTGACGAGGGATGGTAAAGCTGTAGAGCTTCATTTTGATCCATTGATTCTCAGAGGTATTGTCTACTACACGCTATTGTTGCTGTTGCCAAGCATGAAGTCCTGTGTTGGAGCTTCTACAGGTTGGTATCTTATTTCTAGCTATGTCTAATGCTGCTCCCTGAATGGCTTTCTGCATTCTTCAATGAAGAAGCCTTTCGCCAAGCCTGATAATTGAGTGAGCGATGTGCTGGGCCATGATATTACAGATCATGCTGGTAGACATTCCTGCTGTTGTTGATGGTTCACAGCATCTCATGACCTTTAACTGTCAGAATAGTTCTGAAGTTGTGCCATTAGCAGAGTTGTAAAATACTGCAGCATTTTGTGGAGTATTCAGTAGCAGCGCACTGTGTATGGCCGAGCAGCTTGATGAGTAAAATTGCTCGAGATTTCAGAATATTATCAGCACTTATTTCTTCATATCAGAGTATTATCAGTTTAATGCAGACCAGGCCTTTCAAAACATCTACAGTCCACTTATTTCACTTTGTGCATAAAAAAAAAGTGAAATATGATTTTAAACACAAGCCTTTTGATGATGGGTAACATTATCGTGTTATGTTCAAATATAAGTTCATTATCATCTTTGCATTTTCTTCTAAAGTATTGTTAAACAGTCCCATGTCTCTGATGAGGTGGGAATATTGTGAGGTTTTCTTAATCTAGACTGCTGCAGCAAAGATGGATGGTAAACGGGTAAAAGGGATGCAATTAAAATAATGAAAAGCATTCACAGTTCATACAGCAAATTGGAGTTGGAGGTTACAGAGAAACCTCAAGTACGATGTATCAAAAAAACGTTTATTCCTCTCAATTGTAGTAGCTAATTTGTTAATGTGGAGTTTAGCGTCCCAAACCCGTTTTGATCACATTTTCAACATGTCTTGTCAACTTTTTTTTTAAGTTTCTTGAGATCAGGACATTTAGTGCTTTGGATCAAACATGGGATAAATTTGAGATTTTTGCCCCAGTGTTGTGATTTTTGCTCCATTTGTTATTTTGCTGCTTGAATCACAGCCAATATCCTGTTTTTTTTTCCTATTCTGACTGTCCTGTGTGATGATGAATATCTTTGATAATTAATCTTGAATTGGAAACCAGTGTAACACAAAAAATATTTCCAGAAATCTAAGGTGTAATTGAACTAGAGACCAAGACTTGCAAGACTGTAGTGTAATACACATTTCTTGATAAACATATCTTATAATGACCTATTTATTTACATTCTAAGGTGGACTTATGTAGTGGGTATGTTTATGTACTCTGAACTATATAACTGGATGTGATTGCAATTATTTGTCTATGCATCTCTTAATTTAACAAGACATATAACACCTTGTGTTTAACTTCAAATTGGTCATATTTTGCCTTTTCAAAGGCGTCAGTGATTTCTTTTTATCCAGGGGAAATGAAGGTTTTTAATAAAGTCTTACATTTATTTGCAGATACAACCTCTTTATCATCTTATATCCGATTGGTGTTGTTGGTGAACTCCTTACAATTTATACTGCCTTGCCTTTTGTGAAGAAATCTGGCATATATTCTCTGAGACTTCCAAACAAGTACAATGTCTCCTTCGACTACTATATTTGTCTTATCCTCATAATGATTTCGTATATACCACGTAAGTGTATTTTGTATGTTTGAGTGATCTTTTTAGAACTTAAAGGAAAGAACAACTGAAATGTCATCCTAGTGGTAGTTTTAGTGGTCTATTTTTTAATCATTTGTTTGATCATTTGTGATTTATTATGTTATCTTTTTGTTTTCCATGAACATGTTTACTTTTATACTGCTCCTTTTATTTTTGAGCAGATTAGATGCATATGTGAAAATCAATTGATTAAACACCATGTCATTTGTATTGAGATACCCTTCCTTAACATTATAAAGATAGTAGAGATAAAAAAAACCCCATCTAAATCAGCCCAATGGATGCAATCAAATAAAAATATTAGTTTCAGTAGATTTTAACACAATTTAAATTAGTTCTTTATTAAAAGCATAAAACTTTTACTAATTTCAAATAATGTAAGGTAGACAAAAATGCTGTAGAAACTCAGCGGGTGAGGCAGCATCTATGGAGCGAAGGAAATAGGCAACGTTTCAGGCCGAAACCCTTCTTCAGACTGATGTGAGGGTGGGGGGGAAGAAGAAAGGATTCTCTCCCCCCCCCTCCCCCCCCCACCAAAGATTACAAATAATGTAATCTTCATTTTGCTTTAATATATTAATACAATTACATTGTATTGTGTCAATATATCAATATGTTGAATGGAAATGTTCATATCACAAATAGTATTTTGATTATGGAGCCTGCTGTAAGAGTAATGCCCTTGTCCCACTTAGGAAACCTCTGGAGACTTTGCACCCCACCCAAGGTTTCCGAGTGGTTCCCGGTGGTTTTTGTCAGTCTCCCTACCTGCTTCCACTACCTGCAACCTCCGGCAACCACCTGCAACCTCCAGTAACCGCACGGAAACCTTGGGTGGGGTGCAAAGTCTCCAGAGGTTTCCGTTCAGGTTTCCTAAGTGGGACAGGGGTTAGGATGCAATGTTTTTATTGTATAAATCCTTGGTTATAATCTGAAACCTGATTAACTAGAATTTCTGAGCCTGGCTAATTAAGAAGCATGAAATCAAAATATTAACTGCCAAAATATTATTCAAAATAACTATTCAAAATATTATTTTCAAGCTGGGAAGAGAGTGATACATTCCTTACAACTCAAGGTGTTGCCAATTCATGCACGCTGCTGTCCATGTTTTCACATGTGGTATAAACCCAATGGGACTGAGTGTGCCATCACTTTTGTTGTCAGAAGATAAATATATTGACCTTGGATTATTGGTTTAGTCTGACTGATGTACATTTTTGTCTGCACATAATGCCCATTTTATTCTATAATCATATTTATTCCCTACAAATAAGTATTCAAAACATGTGTAAAAAAATATTTAGTTGCTCCCTGTAGACTTATTTGCGAATATTGCATTTAATCTAACCAATTATACTTCCATCTGTAAAACTGTTGATCTATACAAAGCGATAGAGCTTCACTTAGTTCTCTGTCCCAATGAGATTACACCACATTTTGAGAGCACGGACAGCAGGAAATGTCATCAAGGGAATTTGATAAATGAAATTGGACACTTTGGCCTCCATGTGGCATGTGTTTGAATTTCTACCGATCTGAAATCAATCATTTGGAGTGGACATAATTTACATTAGCAAAGTTACAACATGTGGCCTGAATGACCTTGATGCAGCCATAATAAAAGCATTTATCTCTATATAGGAATTAAAATGTTGTATTAAAATTTAGAACATTTTATATAGTTTGCATCTTTGTGCAACTTTTAACTAATTTTCTTCCTTCAAATTTATTTGCCGTTCAGTTTTTCCACAACTATATTTCCATATGCTTCGCCAAAGGAGGAAGGTGCTTCATGGAGAGGTGATCAAAGGAAAAGAGGATTAAACCAGTCATGAAACAACGGTGCTTTTCTCAGGATCATATATTGTTTATATCACATTTACACTGATGTAAACTTACATTCAGTCTGAATTAACTTGATCTAAACCAACAACATGTAATAAATGTATGAATTTACTGAATTTCAGTTAATGTAAACCAATTGATCTGAATTACTATTCCAGATTGATTCGAAACTTGTCTGGATGTGGGTTAAAATTAAACAGCTTGAAATAGATATGAATTTGAATTCAATGTGAAGAATTATTTTTATGCCATAATATCCATGTTATTTGTACCAAGTTTGCCCACTCCGAGATAGAATTTATTCTTGATTCATATACTGTACCTCGACCAACTAACAATACAAAACTAAATCAATTTGATCCAAATGGATTCTAAAGTTGATGTGTAAAAGGGATGAAAGCCAAACAATAAAAATCCCAGCGTTTGAAGGATTCCGAGTTGCTAAAACTTGGAACAGAAATAAACAGCGAGACAAAATATATATAATGAAGTTATGTATGAAATATTTGAAACTGTCTACCCCTATTTTGGTAATTATAAATTATATTAATCAGTCGCTAAGTTTTGAAGTTCACTGGAGGCTAACTGAACAATTATGCATTTCTTCTGCAAGGGTAACTATTTGCCTTCTTCACAGTGGATATTAAACATTCGGTTTTAATAGTAAATTTGTAGCATCATTCCGGTGTGCAGTTGAAAGCTCCCTTTATACTGCAGTCTGAGGGGAGGAAGACCATCTTCATGCATACAGGGAGAATGCTTTCATAGCTACTTTACGGATAGTCGTTAAATATGGAAACAATTTTGTCAACTTTAGTAGATGCAAACTTCTAAAGGGTTTCTGCAAAACAAAAGGCAGCTCCAATGCCATAGAAATTTCCATTTTGTATTTCAAGCTATTTTCTACAGGAACTGTATCTATATCGAAACAAGTGTACACGCTTACAACTATTTACCACCTTGCCGAATTAAATAATGACAAATCTTGTGCAGGCCTTCAACAGAAAATAGCTTTGTGAGGTGTGGATTTGAGCAACCAAGCCCACCAACTGCCAAAACCTTGGCCATCTCATTGGACTTGTGTTTTGATGTGCGAGGCACTGCTGCTGTAAAGGTGACCCTGGTGTATATTGTCTGATTGTCTTTAAATTTGGGCTGCTAATGTTCACAAAGTACATTGAGAAAGATTCCATGATGAATTTTATCCTTCTTGTGATTAATCCTGGTTTTGGACCAGAGTCTGGGAATGTATTGTTTAAATTGGAAATTTTGTTCTCAATTTATAACTTAAATTTTACGATGTAAATATGAATTTTCTGCAAACACACATCAGACTAGTTACCTAATTTATTTCTTGAACTGACTTTTTCTGTAACTTGGAATTTTATAAAGGGACAAAGTGCTTCAGTTTTTTCAATATATTAAATATACTGAGGTGAATATTAAACACTTGAGTTTACTCTATCAAAATACAGCCTGTCTCTCCCATCTTGTGGTTATTTTGGAAATAATTCTAAGTTTAAATCCAACATTAAAAGTTAGATGCAAATAAACGTTAATCAGCCCATCTAGCTCATCCGTTACATTGTAAAAGAATTGTGGAGTCTTCTTGCTTTTTATATTAAAACATATTTTGTGATGGCTGTACATAAGCAAGTTTATAATAATCCTTCTGCTATTTCATGCCTCACTGAGAAATTCCATCTTTTGAAGTGGAAAGCTAATACCAAAAGGGCAGCAAGGTACAAACTGAAAACGATCACTATTTACAGTGAAATATTAAAAATAAATTGAGTGAACCTATTTTGAACTGTGTATTAATATATATACAGTTTATTTTATGTGAACAGCTTATGTCCTTCGCAAGGCTAAAGCTTACATTTTGAAGTATAATGCAGTTAATGTACAGCTAATCAAATCCATCACTCTACAGTTGCCACAGAAATGTAGAAGGGACAGGGGGATTTCCAAATCAGAATTCCATGAAATCAAATTCATTTGGTGGAATTCTGATTTTGTTGAAGATGTGATTTCCAGCTGACATGAATGGTCAGTCCATATGCAATCTTCATGGCTTACATGTGCAATTTATTTTTTAGATTGGTCTGGAAAGGCCAGTAAATTGAAAATGACAAGCCTAGGGCATTTCAGTGCCAGATCTTACGAATATGTCTTTGACCTGAAACATTGACTCTGTTTCTCTTCTCATGAATGCATCTGACCTGCTGAGTATTTCCAGCATTTTCTGTTATTTGTCTGAGATTTCCAGCATTCACAGCTTTATGATTTTCAAGCATTGGGCATTGTTGGTGAGATGTATGTGGCTGCCATTTGGAAATTGTTTTTGTTAGGTTGTTTTGAAACTGTAGTTCGTTGGTAGATGTTAAGATGAATTGTAACTTAGTTTGGAGAGCTAGTGTTTTGCCCAGCAAACACCCGAAGGCAGCTGCGATTATTGCTGATCTATTTTCTCGGGACACAGAGAACCTACTGAGGATAATGTTGAATATCCTTAGCCTACCATTAGCTTCTGACTAATCATGTTTAGGAGGCCGTGTAAATGAGGAGCCCAAGGTAAGAAAGGCATTTGCAACTTTCCCTCTGAGGCTAGGAATTGTTTCTTGCTTCTTAGAGAAAAGTTCCTGATTTTATCAAAAGGGTTTCTCCTGTCATAAGACTAACTAACTTGACATTTGTCAAGTGGAAAGAGTTGCAGCAGCCTTCATTCAAATTCTAGTGGAATACTATCAAAGCATCATGATTTAGCTGAATTTAAGGTTCTTGCCCTTGTGACTCTGCAATTTGTCATTGCAAACAGTCAACAATGATGGCTAATATGAATTTTTAACTGGTCACCTGAATGGGCAAGATTTAAATTGACCCCATTGCCTCAACTCAAATTGAATCTCTGTTGATCAACATATGAAGAACAATTAGACTATTCCCAATGCATTTGATTCATTCTCTTCTACATTTTATTTTCTACGAGGCTCTTGTATGGAATTTCTGTGAATGGTTACATCTGTTTTCTTTTACCACTCTTAATGTACATTTTGAAAACTCCCTTTGAAAAGAGTTTGTAAAATCATTAAGTATTCAGAATGGGGCCTAAAGCATAACATTTTCAGAAGTGTTTACATTTTATTTGTACCAATAGGTTTATTTCTCATTTGCAAATGGGTGCTAATTAAATAACTGACTATAATAAACTTTATATTTATGATTGATGCAGCTAAACCTGAGGTTACTTCCTCACAATGTGCAATATGTTGAATAGTATTAATATTTATCTAACTGAACACTTAAAAAATAGAGATTTAAATGACAAAAGATAATTTAAGATTGTTTTGTGTATAATCTTTTATGTAGCTGTGTAGGCCAGACATTATTATGACTGAAACACTTGTACCCCTCCTAAGTGCATGCATTTATTTAATGATTAGTAGAACAATATATTGAATGTATATTTTGCATTGTTTAATTTAATCAAAATATTTTGAAAGTAAATGAAAATAAACCAAACAATGCTATATTCTTAACTCTGTAATTACAAGTGTATTACTGAAAATGTGCCTCCAAAATTCATGTCAGTGTATTGTATAATGGGATTCTGTCACTTTGAGGTCATAAGCAGATCTGAGGCAGAGTTGTTTTGGAAATTTTGGAGACCAAGTCTGCTGGTGAGAAGTTACTATGTGAAGAACACACAAGTTAAATGAATCTGAGTGTTATACAGACTGTCTGACATATAAATAATGGAAGATATAAACTTGCATATTTTGGAGCAAATTCTGTATCACCTTCCCTTTGTCTTTCTGGTATTTGATTATTCTTTATTTGACCTGAACAGATAAAGGGGCATCGCTCTGGGCTGAAAATTACAGGAGCAGCAAAAGACAAAACAAAAAGCAATTACTAAACGGAATAAATTTTACTTCTCAGAAAAGGGAGATTGTTAATTGACGTAAAATTGTCCAATTATTTATATCAATTTGTTCAATTATTTGTTCTGCAATTTGCTCCATTTTATTTTTTTAATTTGCATCTCACTTTGATGCTATTAAAATTGGATCATGTACAATTTTATTGGATGTGACATCCAATGTCAGCCAGTGTTTTGCACACTTTTCAGTATTGTGCATCAAAATCTATATCCAAACATTATTTGGCATATCATGATTGTGACATAACCTGCTGAATTCTACAATCACTTGGTAAATTTAGCAGCAATAGCTAACACAGATACACCTGTTGTTATTTGAAATGTAACTGCTTTAAGAGCTTTGAATGTAGATAGGAATAAAAGCATTGTATTTAGGCAGCATGCAACTGAATATACACTGTCGTCTTGTAATAAAATAAGTCATCTATTATATATGAAAAAGAACATTAATAAAACTATTTACCAAAGAACATGGGCTAGGTTTCTGCAAAATACAAACTTTGTAAATAATGAGGAACACGCATTGGATTTGAAAAATGCTAGCTGGATTTTTTTGTTCAGTTTCATTCACCTTCATTTGTGTTCGGTCAAGGTGTTGAATCAACTATTTTCTCCCTGCTGGGTGTTTTGGTCCTTTTGTGCAGGTTTCATTATTTTACAGTAATAAAAAGTGGATGATAAATTCTCCCAGGGGTGGTGGTAGAGGCTTTTGGATAGGCATATGCAAGCAATAGACAGATATGGATAATGTGCAGACAGATATGTGTTGGTCTTGGCATCATGTTTGGCATAGACATTATGGGCCGAAGGGCCTGTTCTTGTGATGTTCTGTTCTATGCCTTGTGATTGAGGCAGTGCAGCGTAGGTTCACGAGATTGATCCCTGGGATGGCGGGACTGTCATATGAGGAAAGATTGAAAAGACTAGGCTTGTATTCACTGGAGTTTAGAAGGATGAGGGGGATCTTATAGAAACATATAAAATTATAAATGGACTGGACAAGCTAGATGCAGAAAAAATGTTCCCAATGTTGGGCGAGTCCAGAACCAGGGGCCACAGTCTTAGAATAAAGGGGAGGTCATTTAAGACTGAGGTCAGAAAAAACTTTTTCACCCATAGAGTTGTAAATTTATGGAATTCCCTGCCACAGAGGGCAGTGGAGGCCAAATCACTGGATGGATTTAAGAGAGAGTTAGATAGAGCTCTAAGGGCTAGTGGAGTCAAGGAATATGGGGAGAAGGCAGGCACAGGTTATTGATAGGGGACGATCAGCCATGATCACAATGAATGGTGGTGCTGGCTCGAAGGGCCGAATGGCCTTCTCCTGTACCTATTTTCTATGTTTCTTTGGGGCATCCTGCATGAAGGGCTTTTAGAAACAAATGTCCTATGGAACAGATGACTTCACCACTATGTCTATGCTGTGCACCTTTTATCCAAGTCTGCTGGTGTCCTATATGTCACGAGTTGCTGTGCTTTTAAAATGGCTGCTGAAAAGACAAATGGGACATCCTGTAAGGCAACGGGAGAGAAGAATGATAGGCAGGTTATTGTTGAACTTTGTTCCCTGATTAGAGACTTTTTGGCAAGCAAGGGATGCAAGAATGTCAGCATTTTGTTTATGGGAATTGGAAAGTAATGATCAAAGCCTGTATAATTTCCTTTGCTTCTCTTAACAGCCTTAGCTTAGCTTGCTAACATCACATTCAATAATTTCCCCTCATCTGACACCTCACCTATGATCAAAAGTAAGTGTTTCAGTCAGTGCCTCCCATTGCAGTCAAAAATATATCGGGTCTTGGAGGATTTAATCAGTTTTAACCTTACTAGGACCTCTAACAGTAATTTGTTCTCATTCTACCGTCACTCTTATTGAATTTTCCAACTTGATTTCTCCATTGTGAATACCGATAAGACCACCCGGTGAGAACGGCCAGGGACATCGGGCCTCTGTAGAGGCAATTGCGGTGGCCTCAATAGGCCTGACTTTGGGGTGAACATGGGGTGGGGACTGGACATCGTGCCTTCCTCCACAGTGGTATCCATTGTGGGGGGATGATTTTTTTGTCTAATTTGTAGTCCTGTAGGTCTGTGTCCAAGATGGCTGCCGTGAAGAGAGAGTGGACGCTGGCGCGCTTTGGCTGCCGCTGCTCCCTCTTCACACTGTGTTTTTGATTTTCTGTTTTTGGATTGAATTCTGTTTTTAATTTGTGTCTCTGTGATGTCTTTATTACTTGTTATATTCCAATTATATGTTATTCCGATTACTATGTAAGGTGTCCTTGAGATGTCTGAAAGGCGCCCATTAAATAAAATTTATTATTATTATTACTTCCTCCAACTCCACCCAGAGATTGCCACTTTGATGTTTTATGTGGCCTACTCTTTCCCTTATAGCTTCTTGCTCTTAATATACCTGCAAATTCTTTGGAATTTTCCTTGATTGTGCCTGTAATGGAGTCACAGAGCCATACTGTAAAAAAAGTTTATTTGGCTCAATTCATCCAACCAAATTGCCTAACCAAGCTACTCCTATTTGCCTATGCCTAGCCCATTATTCCTTCAAACCTTTCCTATCCGTGCAACAGTCCAAATTTCATTTAAATGTCAAATTGTACCTGTCTCTACCACTCCTCTGACAGCTCATTCAGTCTGACTGCCTTCTGTTTTAAAATGCTGCCCCTCTGGTCCCCCTTCTTACCTTAAACATATGCCATCTATTATTGTACTCTCATACCCTGGAAAAAAACCCATGGCATTCACCTTAACTATGTCCCTCATGGATTTTATAAACCCTCTGTGGTGTTCTCCAAGAGAAATAGACCTAGGGATTCAGCCTCTCCTTATAACTCACACCCGGCAGACAATAATATTCTCAAAAAAAATTTGCACCCTTTCGAATGACATCCTTCCCATAGCAAGGTGACTGGAACTGTAGACACTACTCCAAATGTGGCCTTGCCAATATTTTGTAGCAGTAGCAGGACATTCTAACTCTTGTACTCAATATCCTTACCAATGTAGGCAAGCGTGCCAAGTGGCGTTCTCTCCGCTTGTCTCACAACTTTCAAACAACTATGTATCTGCACCTTGTTCTGTTCTACAGAACTACCTAGGCCCCTATCCTTTATGACCTGCTGTCATTTGGAACAAAACCTATGGCATTTCTTTCTTTACTCCTGTTAACTACCACTGGGTGGCGCCAGCAATGGCTGCCTTGCCAACAGTCTGTCCATTCTTTGTTTTACAGTATGTGTTAAATTTATGTTTTAGTGCTCTTTAGCTGGTTTTATGGGGATGGGGTTTAGGGAAAACTTTTATTTAATCGCTTACGTCTAAAGATAGATGCATTTTTTCCCCATATCGTATCTCCGTCCGAACTGCGGCCTAACATTGTGGAGTTTGTGGTCTTTACTGAAGACTGACTTCGGGAGCCTGCGGGATTTAACATCATGGAGCGGGTGATTCCTTTGCCAGGGATCGACCTCTGAGCTCCAACCGCAGGAGCCTGCGGACTATAACATCATGGAGCTCATGGTCTCTGGTTTGAGACCGACATCGGGAGCTCCAAGCTGTAGGGGCTTTGACCGCCCTGACGCGGGGGCTTCGATCAGCAGCTGCGTGAGCAATTGCCCCGACCGTGGGAGCAAAATGAGGAAGAAGATTAGACTTTATTGCCTTCCATTACTGTGAGAAATGTGAGAAATTCGCTGTTGTGGATAATTATGTAGTTGTCTGTCTTGTTGCTTTTTTAAATTATGGCTGTATGGTAATACGAATATCTTCCTTAATTGGTACACATGACAATAAAATACTTTCGGAATCTTTGAGAATATTTTCTCCCTGGTGATGGATGCACAAAATCTGTAGTTGCATTCTCCAGTCATTGTATATACCAATGAACTAGACTTCATTAAGTTTCAAGATGATACAATGATTAGTTGTATAGTTGAGGAAGGAATTCAAGGCTTAGGTATCACTGGACAGATTAGATGGAAGCACAAGTTGCAAACTGGATTCATTTCAAATAAGTGTGGAGCAATACATTTGTGGAGGGCAAACAAGATAAAATTTAAAAAAA
Source organism: Amblyraja radiata (assembly GCF_010909765.2). Lineage (NCBI taxonomy): Eukaryota > Metazoa > Chordata > Chondrichthyes > Rajiformes > Rajidae > Amblyraja > Amblyraja radiata. Next base: position 125,579,913 of record NC_045957.1, on the reverse strand, counting down.
TACAGTGTTGGAGGTTCTCCAGAGATGCTGCCTGAATTACTCCAGCACATTGTGTCTTTTTTGATAAACCAGCATATGCATTTTCTTGTATCTAAGATAAAATAATACACTATAAATGGTGGAATGCCAAGGAGTGTGGAACAAGAGAGTTGGAGTTCATGTTCACAGATCCATGATGGTATATGAATCAACTTTTTAGAGAACAGTGCGGTAACAGGTCCTCCGGCTGCCTGAGTCAACACAGACCAGCATTAGCACTATCCTACACACTAGGGATGATTTACAATTTTTTTTACTGAAGCCAATTAACCTACAAACCTGTACATCTTTGGAGTGTGAGAGGAAACCAAAACACCCAGAGAAAACCCACACGGTCATGGAAAAACGTACAAATTCCATACAGCCAGCACCCATAGTGAGGATTGATCCCAGGTCCCTCTAAGGCAGCACCTCTACCACTGTGCTACTTTGCTGCTCATGATGAGTGTAGGTGATATTGGCTTCACTGCAAGGCAGTGGGAAGTTATGCTTGAACTATTGCGTATATATATAACATTAATCAGTCCATTGTGGGAGTTCTTTGTGCTGGTTTAGCCACCAAGATATAAAGGATGCAAAGATCAGAGACACAATAAATAAAAATATTTTTAATTGTTAATCTTTGCAATTTATATTTATAATTCATACTTTATTTGTAAACACCAAAATCATGGAAACACACTTTGGCAGCTTGAAATGCCCATTTAATGCCCATCTAAGCTAACCCCTCAAACTGGCCCTGTTTACCTGCCTCAACTGGCAGCTTGTTCCATATGCGTCCCATCCTCTGTGTGAAAAATAATTGCCTCTCAGATTTCTATAAAAACTATTTCCCCTTATCCTAAATCAATAACCAGTTTTTTTAAATTCCCCAACCATGCATTCACCCAATCCACACTCCTCGTGTTTTTAGTATGGCCGTATGATTATGTATTATTTTAATACAACATCCATGTTCTATCCATGTTCAGTTCATAAAACATGGAGAAATGCAGTTTATATCCAGATGATGTGAAAAGAAACACTGTTCTGCCTGTTCTCTGCTGAAACTATTTAGAGGTAAGAGGGCAAATTATGAATGTTTGAAATGGTGCAGGATATAGATTGGTCGAGTGGGGTGGATAGAGTTTAACGTAGGTAAGTGTGAAGTAATGTATTTCAGTTAAAGGAACCAAAGACACTATTTTCTAAATGGAAACATATTGCAGGTGCTTGGGGAGATTAATCTTCCAGCCAAATCGCTTTATGAGGAGCTTATTACTCTCACTATTCTATCAACCAGATGGCTTCATAAGCATTTTTGCATCACAGCAGTCCTGACCTTGTTACCTTTACACAATCCCTCCCACCCTCACCCTCCCTGCAACTTCAAACAAACTTGTTCTCTCTCTTATTTCTGTCACAGAAACTTTGATCTGCAATGTTAACTCATTGGTGACCCTCGAACTATCCTTGATCGGACTTTGCTGGCTTTACCTTGCACTAAACGTTATTCCTTTGTCATGTATCTATACACAGTAAATGGCTTGATTGTAATCATGTATTGTCTTTTCGCTGGCTGGATAACACGCAAAAAAAAATTTCACTGTGCCTTGGCACACGTGAAAATAAACGAAACTGTAACTCTGTTTCGCCTGCCAGAAACCTGACCAGTTGAATCTATCCAGCATTTTCTGATTTTATTTCAGCTTTCCAGCATTTGCAGTTTTTGACTTTCATTTATGAAACAAGGTTGTACACCCTGAAATGCAAAATACAATTTGATTGCGACTTTGGTTTTGACAACAATGATAAGGATGATGAAAAAATAGATTACTTCTGCTGTTGTGAAATCTTGGACAAGGAAATGTAAGCTGCAGCTGTTATAACTATTGGGAGGTGTGAGGGCAAATTGTGATGAGGATATTTGGACTCTGTTGCAGGATATGAATAGGTCGAGTGAGGGGGGTGGTGGAGTTTAATGTGGAAATGTGTGAGGTGATGCACTTCAGTTGGAGGAATCTGAAAACAAACTATTTTTTTGAATGGAAACATTGCAGATGAGCATTTAGAAAGTTAGGATGGAAGAAAACTGACACTTTTACACAAAAGAAGTAACCAACCAGTGATTCTTCATTCACAGACTAAATCTTAACCAATGTGGACACCCCTCATATGAATTGAGGACAGAAAAAACAGCATGTGGTGCATGAATCCTATTGTAATGTTGCAGAGTTACAGGAACCCACATGATCATGATCACACTGATGAACATACCTGATGCCAAGAACACACAGAGAGAATTGTCTCCCTAGGCAGCTTGCAAATTGTACTTTCAAAGTTGCAGCCCGGGAGAGCGACAACAATCTTTATCCAGGAAACAGAAGAATTACAATGGCTTCATTTAAACCGCTTTAGCAATCCACAACAAGCTCTTGGTCATAAACCAGGAAAGACCACACATTTAAGGTTGTTGCTGAGGTATCTCTCACCAGATCTGTCTCTGGTTGCTCAATAATAAGTACTTTATGATGGGTAGTCATATCTCAACTATCCCGCTTCCTAAAACTGAAGCAAAAGGAAATGGGAATATAAATCTGAAGTAGAGCAAAACTACTTGGATCCTCAAGGCTACTTCTATATTCAATAAAACCATTGTCCATCTGCTACCTCATCCCCTTCCTTGATCCTATTACCTTTACCCTACCCCAACCTCCATGCAGCTTAAAAACTAATTTGCTCTCTTTCCCCAAGTCCCCCCTTTTCTCTGGTCACCAGGCTTAGAGAACTTCAAAAGCTTACAGCTCTCTGAGTTAAAACTATCCCCTTGTATCCATTCTAAATTGTTGACTCCTTTTGTTAGGTTTAGATTTTCTAGGTTGCAGAAACGAATGGCCAGCATCAACACTGTCACTCCCATTTACAAAGATGTACTTCCTATTGAAATCATCTCCAAGTCTTCAGAAATCTAATTCCTGAATTTCTCCTTATTGCCCAACTCCCTCAATCGTGTGAGTGAGGGGGTTGGCCACACAGGGTACTCTTGCTATCTTTCTGATAATGGGCCAACAGGAGTCATGGTTGCTCCCTACAGTTCTGCACTTTGATGGTGCAAGTCACGTTGGTGCTGACTTTGCTGTTACCCATTGAGACAGCAGAAAGATCCAATGTTCAACACCATAGTGTTAACACAGGAGGGGCAGGGTGGGGCTGGCCTGAACCCAGGATTAGAAAGCTTCAGAGACAGGGTCTGATATCAGGGATGGTGAAATAAGGACCAGCACTAATATGTGGCTAAGCAGAATTTCAACATACAAGGAAACATGGTGTGCTCAATGTGACCACTGATCAGGCTTGGTCACTATGTATATTCAAGCAAGAGTTCACACATTTCTGGATATAGAAGCGAGGAACTGCAGATGCTGGGACCAAAGGATGACAAAGAGCTGCAGTAACTCAGCAGGTCAGGCAGCATCCCTGGAGATCATGGATAAGTGATGTTTTGGGTTGGGACTCTAAACGTGGAACCCTTAGCACCCTTCTTCAGACTGGATGTTAAGGGAATCATAATGTGTGGTGTAACTGAATAGCCTTGTTAACATATAACAACATATAACAATTACAGCACGGAAACAGGCCATCTCGGCCCTACAAGTCCGCGCCAAACAATTTTTTTCCCTTAGTCCCACCTGCCTGCACTCATACCATAACCCTCCATTCCCTTCTCATCCATATGCCTATCCAATTTATTCTTAAATGATACCAACGAACCTGCCGCCACCACTTCCACTGGAAGCTCATTCCACACCGCTACCACTCTCTGAATAAAGAAGTTCCCCCTCATGTTACCCCTAAACTTCTGTCCCTTAATTCTGAAGTCATGTCCTCTTGTTTGAATCTTCCCTATTCTCAAAGGGAAAAGCTTGATCACATCAACTCTGTCTATCCCTCTCATCATCTTAAAGACCTCTATCAAGTCCCCCCTTAACCTTCTGCGCTCCAGAGAATAAAGACCTAACTTATTCAACCTATCTCTGTAACTTAGTTGTTGAAACCCAGGCAACATTCTAGTAAATCTCCTCTGTACTCTCTCTATTTTGTTGACATCCTTCCTATAATTGGGCGACCAAAATTGTATACCATACTCCAGATTTGGTCTCACCAATGCCTTGTACAATTTTAACATTACATCCCAACTTCTATACTCAATTGTTCTGCTTCTATTTCCAATGTTCATGTCACTCACAGTTTGGGAAGGTTTATCGATGTACATACCAGTGTGTGCCTTATACCCGCTTTATGTTCCCTTCAAAATAAGTTCTAAGAAAACAATTTTACCGTATATTTACACATTGATCAGCTTGAATTTTTACCACGCCTTTCATGTGCAGAAGCAACAGTTTGTAAAATTCATTGGAAAATGAGTGAACTTTCTTTGGCAGCACGTTGTCATAGTAGTGATGAAAGAATTGGTTTCCATGGAGATCTTTGGAGAAAGGCCAGAACCCATATAACGAAACTTCCTCGCACATCTCCAAAGCTGCACTTAATATCAGCAGGCCGCTGGAAATACGATTCTCTCTTATACCTTGCTCTTTCCAGAATTGAGCAATGGACTTCATGTATGGTGGATTAAAAAATAAAGCCCGCTGATTTGCTCCAAAATCATGCAGTGTGTAGGAAACTTTAAATGAAGTTGAAGTATCATATGAATAAGAAAATGCAGGCAGCAGAATCAATGAATTTTCAAAGGTGGATACATATTCCATAAATGGCTTTCGCTTTGTGTTCAGATTGTTATATCTGTAAAAATAAATATTATTTTTAGGGATTCAGTCAGACTTCCAAAGTAACTCCAACAGTCATCAGAAACCAAAATAACTCAGAGACAGGCTGTGGCTAACTAGACAAGCTGTGGCTAACTGGACAGGTTGGGGTTAACTAGGCAGGCTGGGGTTAATTAAGTATCCAATACAGGTCATAGTACAGGTTGCTAATGGTAGCTAGTTCAGAATCCGTTTTGAAATTGGCAAAAATAATTTTGGAATCATCTACTTTTGACAAATTGATACTGAATTAACTTCTTGTTCTTTTAAGTGAACCCATGGATCTGGACGAATGATCCCAGGGTGTGAATCAGAATCCCCACTTCAGCTCAATTTAAGTTTATTTAATTATTCAATTTAAGTTTATTTAACATGCATGAACAGTTAGATAGATAGATAGATAAATACTTTATTAATCCCCTTATTCAGGGGAAATTCTGATGTCCTTGCAGCACACTAATAAAAATACAACACAGTATTCATAAAGAAATTCAACACCAAAACATCAAAACATCAATTGGATGGAAGTGATAATTGGATGGAAGTGATGGAATTGATTAACATCAATATTTGAAAATCAAAGACGTGTCGATGTTGGAAATCTGCAATTAAAACAGAAAATGTTGTAAATATTCAGTGGACCAGGTAGTGGACCGGGTACCAATTTTTACACTATTCCTTTCCGATTGAGAGTCTTCCACCTAAAATGCTCGTGCCATTTCTCTTACCACAGATGTGTTGCGTGTATTCAGTATTTTCTGTTTTAATTATCAACTAGCGTCAGCAGGCTGGCAGTGATAAATCCTTATGGTTTACGTATACCCTTTAAGGATGAAAATCTGCCATCCCCGTCTAGAATGATTTCATGCCCATAGCAAGGTTGGGGTATGAAATCATTCCAGTGTGGTCAGTTGATGCATACACCTCCCTGTACATCTCATCGGCCCCTGACATAGAGAAAGAGTAAGACAATAAGAGAAAGATTGAGACAATAAGAGAAAGAGTGGCCCTGGTGTAACAAACGTTTAGGTTTATTATTGTCACATATGCTGAGATACAGTGAACAGCTTTGTTTTGCATGCTATCCAAACAGATCAGATATACTGTACATAGATACAATCAAGTCAAACCCAAGTACAATAGATAGAGCAAATGGGAAGATAGAGTGCGGAATTTATTTCTCAGTGTTGTAGCGTCAGTTCCATTGATAAAGTCCAATGTCTGCAATGGGGTAGAGGTGAATCAGATAGTACCCAAGCTTATGGAAAGATGTTTAGAAAGCTGAAGGAAGATTGTTCTCACATTGTAGTGCATTTAACCTATCACTTCCATCCACATATCAAAGGTATCCATTGTTAGACTGTGTGGCAAATCATGTCATCATGTTAAATAGGGTACATCAGCAGCATAATTGCATTTTTACCAAAATCAGAAACCTTTGTAAATACTATTTCAATTTTGAGACACAAATTTGCCTACATTTTAATTTCCTCAATCTCATTGATTCGTTACAATTTAATGTTTCCAATAATTCCTATCTTCAAGTCATCGGAGAAGTCGGATGCATGGTCTTATATTTGATAAACATTTATCAAATATAAAAGTATAGTTGTGGCCCCAGTGCCGACTCTTGTAGGGTAACGCTGTCAAATTGAGTACTCATTTATTTCTTTACCCTCTGTCTTCTGCTCTTCAGCCAACTTCCTAGCCAGGTGAATAATGTGTCTTCAATTTCATGAGCATCAATTTTAACTAAGAAATTCTTATAAGGGATTTTGTTGCATGGGGTTGGGAAGACCATGGATATTAACCCAGCCACACTTCATTACACATGAATTATCCTTCACAGATCTGTGCTTGGAGTCAGTGATCAACTGAAAATTATCATAGTGGCCAGTCACTCTGTTATTAATTTCCCCACAACAGATATTAGACTAACTGATGTAAAACACCTAACATGTCCTCTTCTACATTTTATAAATAACAAATTTCTAATCTAAATAAATGGCTCCTGAATTGAGTGGATAATAAATTAGAGTATGAAAATGTTCTTACCTATTTTAATATACAATAACAACATTTAAAAGACATTTGAAAAGATAGCAGACTGATTCCTGGGATGTCAGGACTTTCATTTGAAGAAAGACTGGATAGACTCGGCTTGTACTCGCTAGAATTCAGAAGATTGAGGGGGGATCTTATAGAAACTTACAAAATTCTTAAGGGGTTGGACAGGCTAGATGCAGGAAGATTATTCCCGATGTTGGGGAAGTCCAGAACTAGGGGGTCACAGTTTAAGGATAAGAGGGAAGTTCTTTTAGGACCGAGATGAGAAAATCATTTTTTACACAGAAAGTGGTGAATCTGTGGAATTCTCTGCCACAGAAGGTAGTTGAGGCCAGTTCATTGGCTATATTTAAGAGGGAGTTAGATGTGGCCCTTGTGGCTAAAGGGATCAGGGGGTATGGAGAGAAGGCAGGGATGGGATACTGAGTTGGATGATCAGCCATGATCATATCGAATGGCGGTGCAGGCTCAAAGGGCCGAATTGTCTACTCCTGCACCTATTTTCTATGTTTCTATAGGAAAGTCGGGTTAAATGTGGTCAAATGGGACTAGCTTGGGTAGTATGTAGGAAATGATCTGAAGTGTCTATTCTGTGCTGCATAAGTATTCATTTCAAAGCTTAGAATCTGGTTCCATGATTTGTCACCGTGTGAATATTTACATTGTTATTTTGTTCTGCTAGTGTTGGCAAATTCATTTCCCTGATTTAGAACATAGAAAAGCACAGAACAGGAACAGGCCATTCGGCCCACAATATCTTAGAAACATAGAAATTAGGTGCAGGAATAGGCCATTCGTCCCTTCGCGCCAGTACCACCATTAAATATGATCATGGCTGATCATCTAAAATCAGTACCCCGTTCCTGCTTTCTCACATACCCCTTGATTCCATTAGCCCTAAGAGCTATATATAACTCTCTCTTGAAAACATCTTGCTTAGCATGATGCCAAGACAAACCAATTTCATGTGCTTGCATATTATCCATATCCCTCCCCAATTCCCTTGCAATAGCCAGGTGCATATCTAAAATATTAAGACTTCAAATGCCTTTGATATTTCCAACCTGGGAAGCAGGTTCCAACTGTTCACCCCATCCATGCTTCCCATAATTTTATATACCTCTTTCAGGTGTCCCTGAATATCTGATGCATCAGAGACAAGAAATCAAGTTTGTCCAACTGCTCATACTAGTAATCCAGGCAACATTCTGACAAACCTCTTCTGCAACCTTTCCAAAGCCTCCACATCATTGATGTGATTAGGCACAAACTGCATGCATTACTCCAACTACAGCCTGACCAGTCTTATTTAAGGGCCTGTCCCACGAGCATGCAACTCCATGCGGCAAGCGTGACCTAAGCGACTCCATGCGGCAAACCAGAAGCGGGGGCCGTGCGGAGGTCGAGTGAGTGACATGAAATGCGAGCGAAGTCCTCAGGAAGTTCGTGCGTGACGTACGGCATCGAGGCGGCTGTGGTCAGTTTTTAACACGGTTAGTTTTTCGGAGCCCCGCGCAATGTCGGGACCAGCTCCGCACAACTCCATACGGATCAGGCGATCGAAGTGCGACCGGCCCCGCGAGGCCCTATGGCTCAAGCGACCACGTTAGGTAGCGCTTGCCGCATGGAGTCGCATGCTCATTGGACAGGCCCTTTAGCTGCATTATGACTTCCTCACTCTTAGACACTCAATGCCTGACGAATGAAGGTGAGGATATCATATGTCTTTACCAATCTTTGTACTTGTGTTGCCACTTTCAGGGAGCTGTAGACTTGGACCCCAATATCCCTCTACAGATCATTGCTGTTGTTACCATCAACTATAGATTTTCTTCTTACATTTGATCTCCCAAGTGCATTATCTCACATTTGCTCATATTAAACTTCTTCTGCCATTTCTCCGCTCATTTCTGTAGTTGATCTATATCCCATTTCATATGTTTGACAGTCTTCCTCACTGTCTGCAACTCCAGCAATTTTGGTGTCATCTCCAATTTTACTAACTCACCCATCTAACGTTTACATATGTCATTTATGTATATCACAAGCACCAGAGGTCCCAGCACAGTTGCCTGTGGATCTCCACAGGTCACAGCCCGCCAGGCAGAAAAACATTCTTTCTGAAAGATAAAGAAAGATCTCTACATGAAATGTCACCCATCCATGTTCTCCAGAGATGCTGCCTGAACTGCTGAGTGACTTTGTGTTATAACCATCATCTGCAGTTCCTTGTTTCAACCACATCCCCCTGTCTTTCTTGAATGAGCTAGTTCTGAATCCATATAACCACGTCATCACGAATACAGTGCATTTTAATCTTCTGAATCAGCCGACCAAGGGGACTTTATCGACCATATTACTAAAATCCATGTAGACAACATCCATTGACCTGCTTCATTGATCAACCTCCTTGTCTCCTCAAAAAATTAATTATCAGTAAGACATGACCTGCCATAGTTCAAAAAACAATATTAGGTCTGTTCCTAATCAGCCGATAGATTTTCTTTAATTCCTCGTTAAACAAAGAACATTTTTGCTACTCTCCAGTCCTCCACAATCTCGCCTGTGGCTAAAGACGACACAAATATCTCCTCTCTTACCTCTCTCAATAAACTGGGATTAATCCCAACAGGCTCTAAACCTATCCACATTTATGCCCTTCAACAACTCCAACATCACCTCCTTTTTGATTATCAAAATGCCCTAGCATATTGATCTCACTAACTTCGCCAATCTTTATGTTGAATACTGACACAAAGTACTCATACAGCGCCTAAATCCTCTGACTCCAGGAATAAATGAATTCCTCTTCTTTTCCATGGATGCTCCCCCTCTCCCTAGCTGCCCTCTTGTTCTTAATGTATTTTAAAAGTGCTTTAGGATTTATTTTAATCCCTATTGCCAAGGACATTTCATGGCCCCGTTAGGCCCTCCTGATTCCATGTTTGAGTTTCTTCCTGCTTTTCTTATATTCCTTTAGGATTTATATATGTGTCATTTTAGTTTTAGACGAAGTTTACAACATCTCTCATGAACCAAGGTTCCTGAATGTGGACAGAAACAACATTGTAGGACCCTTGTTGTGCAAACACACCATTTCATGCCTGTATTTACCAGTTTTGGATACAAAGAGGCAGGCTGACCCTCTGTACCAGGGAGTCATCCCGCAGGTGGGGTGGACTCTGTGCTGGGAGCAAGCTTTAAGAGATATGGCCAACAGCTTATGCCAATAGTTTTTGGATAAGTTTTTAATTGTATGTTATTCAGAAACAAATAAAATCATTTCAAACCAACTTTGATACTTAATATATATTCTTAATATTCTTGGTATTGAGGGAATGCAGCGTAGGTTTACAAGGTTAATTCCCGGGATGGCGGGACTGTCATATGCTGAGAGAATGGAGCGTCTGGGCTTGTACACTCTGGAGTTTAGAAGGATGAGAGGATATGAGAGGATATGTGGCAACTGCGGTTGTTTAAAGTGCTTTATAAATAAAGTTATTATTAAAGTTATTATTATTATCTCATTGAAACATATAAGATTGTTAAGGGCTTGGACACGCTAGAGGCAGGAAACATGTTCCCGATGTTGGGGGAATCCAGAACCAGGGGCCACAGTTTAAGAATAAGGGGTAAGCCATTTAGAATGGAGACGAGGAAACACTTTTTCTCACAGAGAGTTGTGAGTCTTTGGAATTCTCTGCCTCAGAGGGCGTTGGAGGCAGGTTCTCTGGATACTTTCAAGAGAGAGCTAGATAGGGCTCTTAAAAATAGCAGAGTCAGGGGATATGGGGAGAAGGCAGGAACGGGGTACTGATTGTGGATGATCAGCCATGATCACATTGAATGGCGGTGCTGGCTCGAAGGGCCAAATGGCCTGCTCCTGCACATATTGTCTATTGTCTATATAGGCACAAAATGCTGGGCAGGCAGCATCTCTGGAATGAAAGAATGGGTGACATTTTGGGTCGAGACCCTCAGACTGAGAGTCAGCGGAGAGGGAGACTAGAGATATGGAAGGATGAGGTGTGAAAATGACAGATCGAAGCAGACAATGCTCAAGGAAATATAGAATGGTTCTTTGTTGGCTGAGGGTAAGGAACCAACGAGGCATATAAACAGTAAAATGAATCAGGAAAATGAGTCGAAGAACTAGGGTGGGGAAGGAACCGAGTCAGAGGTAAAGCAAGGGTTACTTGAAGTGAGATAAATCATATTCATACCACTGGGTTGTAAGCTGCCCAAGTGAAATATGAGGTGCTGTTCCTCCAATTTGCATTGGGCCTCACTCTGACTGAAGGCCCAGGACAGGAAGGTCAGTGTGGGAATGGGTGGCGGAGTTAAAGTGTTTAGCAACTGGGAGATCGCGTAAACCAAGGCGGATTGAGCGGGAGGGTGTTCAGCGAAACGATCGCCGATATGTAGGCATCCACCTTGGAACAACTAGAAACAATTAATGACAATTAGTAAAACTGTTAAATCTAAGAAGTCTGAAATAACAACTAATAAAAAAACATTTAAATTAACTAGGTTGACCAATTTTTTCAGCGTCAGTGATGCATGCAAACAGAATTTGTGCTGTATATGCTTGCTTGCCCTTATTGCTTGGTGAGCAGGGATTTTCCAATACTTCCTTCATTTACAGTCATAGGTGATAGAAACATAGAAACATAGAAAATAGGTGCAGGAGTAGGCCATTCTGCCCTTCAAGCCTGCACCGCCATTCAATATGATCATGGCTGATCATCCAACTCAGTATCCCGTACCTGCCTTCTCTCCATACCCCCTGATACCTTTAGCCACAAGGGCCACATCTAACTCCCTCTTAAATATAGCCAATGAACTGGCCTCAACTACCTTCTGTGGTAGGGAATTCCACAGATTCACCACTCTCTGTGTGAATTTTTTTTTCTCATCTCGGTCCTAAAAGATTTCCCCCTTATCCTTAAACTGTGACCCCTTGTTCTGGACCTCCCCAACATCGGGAACAATCTTCCTGCATCTAGCCTGTCCAACCCTTTGTAGGTTTCTATAAGATCCCCCCTCAATCTTCTAAATTCTAGCGAGTACATGATAGGAGAATTAAGAAGAATTAGTCCATTCGGCACAATAAGTCTACTCCACCATTCAATCATGGCTGATCTATCTCTCCCTGCCTTCTCCCCATAACTCCTGACACCCGTACACCAGTCAAGATTCAACATTGCCTCAAGCTGATCAAAGAGTGGTCTAAAGTGGGGCTTGCCATGGCAGAAACAGGATTGTGTAGTCCTGGTGGATTGAGGTCAACCATTCTGCACCTAGTACCTGTTAGTAACGGCGGTAAAGATTGATTCCGCACTTGGGCACACTGAAGCCTTTTGAAGTTTGATCCTTTGCTCAAGGAGATGGAAAATTTAGGGATTAATAATTAATGTGATTCATATTTCAATAACTGGTGGTAAGAAGATAAAAGTTGATCGATTACAACTACATTCCTCTGACACAGAAATCTCTATCAGCATTATATCATGGTTTATATTATCACTGGCTACTATCTCTTGCTGATGGGAAACCTGATCAGTAGCAGCCTGCCAATATGGCAAAACTCAACTACACAGATCATGACCAGAGGAGTGATCAGAGGTCGGGTGGAAGATCCCAGAAGGCAAAAAGTAAAAGAAAGTTGATAATAAACAAATGTTGAAAATGCAGATAAAATACATCACATGCTTCTTTTCACAAGCCTTTTTCCTCATCCAATATTCTTAACATATTTATATATATATATATCTATCTTTAGTTTAATTTTTAATTTATAATATTCACCTCTTCTTAAGAATACTTGGGTTTAATGTCACAACATCAGTTTTAGTTCCCACATCATCCTCATAACCCATGATTGGTGGAATATTACACCTGCAAATAAATATATTAAAACAATTATTTTGCCAAATTTTGATATAAACATATCACCGCTGCAATAATGAGCACAAGTTAAAGGCAGTAAATGAACAGAACAAATCCAAAAACACATCGATTCATCTGCTTAAAGAACTGGTTATTTCCAATTTGTAGTGTTATTTCCTGCAGATCAATGGTTCCACTTTATATAAAGTCTTGTTTTAAAATATTTGTTTTCAGTAACACATTTCAGTCTCTCACATTCATAAGACATAAGACAAAGGAGCAGAATGAGCCCATTTGGCTCATCGAGTCTGCTCTGCATGCCTGATCTATTTTTCCGCCTCAACACCATTCTCATGTCTTCCCATAAATGTTGACACACCTTTTTGCTGTTTATATGCTTAGAATCTAAGTCACCTTCATCTCCCTTTTTTTTTTAAACACGTATTGTAGATCTTAGTGTAAAAAAATGCTTTGTGTCGTCAGTACTCACACGGTGAGTGTGAGCCAGATCACAGACGATTTGTAAAGTAGCTGCAGCCCTGTCAGTAATGCAGACTATAATGTATAGGAAGGAACTGCAGATGCTGGTTTACACTGAAGATAGGCACAAAATGCTGGAGTAACTCAGCGGGTCAGACAGCATTTCTGGAGAAAAGGAATAGGTGGCGTTTCAGGATGAAATGCTTTATATTGCAATTGCGCTGTTAATCTGCTATTTCCAACATTGTAAGCCAGTTGACAGCAGGGAACATATCCTAGTTAATTTGTTAATTGCAGAATAACAAAATGCAGATGTATTATTGCTCAATTTTAGAATGTGTTTGGATATGCCTTTTCCACTTTAGAGTCGAAGAACTCTGCTCGACCTATAATTACAATCATCCTTTGGTATGGATGTTCTTCCCTGGAAGATAGAAGTTCTCCCTGGACTTGCGGATTTGATGTAAAGGGAAAGGTTGGATATTTTTTTCTTTGGAGCACAGGAGGCATATGATGTACACAAAATCACGAGCGACATGGATATAATGAATGCACAATATTTTTCCTTTAGAAGATTCTAAAACTACAGGGGGTTGTGCTTAAGGTGAAATAAGGGAGTTTTAAGAGGGACCTCAGGGGCAACTTTTTCACTCAGAGGGTAGTTCATATCTGTAATAATGTATCATGTTTCATGTATTTTGTGTTTTTATGACTGACAAACCAGATTATCAAATTAGAATTAGAATTAGATTAGAATTAGATTCCTTTATTGTCATTCAGACCTTTCGGTCTGAACGAAATTATGTTGCCTGCAGTCATACACAGAATCGATAATAACAAAACATACAATAAACACAAATTAAACATCCACCACAGTGAGTTCACCAAGCACATCCTCACTGTGATGGAGGCAAAGTCTTCGTCTCCGTCTCTTCCCTCCTTGTTCTCCCTCTGCGCTAAGCCGCCCCAGCTCCGGGCCGCTGCCCCAGCTCCGGGTCCCGCAGTCTCAGCTCTGAGCCCCGCTGCATCAGCTCCAGGCCGCCGCCGAAAGCCAGAACGCCGCACCAGCAAGTCGGGCCACCGCTGCCTCAGCCCCGAAGACGGCCAGCCTCTCGTTGGTGAGTCCTGGCTGGCTCTGCCTCCGGAGCCTCGGGGTCGGTCGCAGGCTGGAGGCCGCCAGCTCCGCCATTAGGCCTCAGCGCAGACGGAGGCAGAGAAGGGGGATACGACACGAAAAAGTCGCATTCCCCCGAAGGAAGAGACAGAGAACATGTTTCACCCTCTCTAACACAACCCAACAAACTAAAACTTAACCAAAACAAGACAAAAAAAACAACAGAAAAAAGTAAAGACAGACGGACTGCAGGCGAGCCGCAGCTGTTAACAGCGCCGCCATTTCCGGATTATCATTATCATGTTACAAAGCATTATCATGTTACTATTTGTGGGAGTGAATTGTCTCCATATTGACTCCCACATTTCCTCCATTAGCAGTGACTGGTCCAAAAATATTTATGTAGCTGCAACAACTTGGAGGTATCCCAAGATTGTTTTTATTTTCCCATCCATTCTCTTCTTACCTGAATACAAAGTCAGCCTCATTTATTTCCTTTCCACAGCTGCTGTTTGTTAGAATTCCTGCGTTTCCAATAACAGAGCAACGTTTAAGGGTGCGATTTTTAAAAGGATCTGTCTGAACAAAATAAACAATATTCAATTAGAAAATGAAAAACTACAGATGCAGGAAACCTGAAATTCACATTATTCACCTAATCACATATCTGTACACTGTGGATGGCAGATTGTAATCCGGGTTTGATCTTGACTACGGCTGCTGTACAGGTCTGTAGGTTAATTGGCTTTGGTAAAGCTTGTACATTGTCCCATGTGTAGAATAGTGCTAGTGTATGGGGGTCGCTGGTTGTGCGGACTCGGTGGACCAAAGGGCCTGTTTCCGCGCTGCATCCCTAAACTAAACATTAATCGCGTTATTTCCTTATCATGTATCTGTACACTGTGGATGGCCGATTGTAATCATGTATTTTCTCTCTGACATTAGCATGCAACAACAGCTTTTCACTATACAAGCTATTCACATGACAATAAACTAAACTCAAAACTCACTTATAGCAGAAATCGCCAGCTCTGATACACAGAGAAAAAACAAATTAACTGAAATTGAAGAAGTCAATATAGACTCTGGTTGGCTGCAATGTACCCAGATGGCAAATGGGATGCTGTTCCTCAAGCTTGCATCGGTCATGGTATAACAGTGTAGCAAAGCACCAGCAGGTCAAATTGGCAGTGGGATGGAGAATTAATTGGGATCTTTACACCCCGGGTGCATCTGGGATCAGGAATGGATTGGCTGATGACTGGTGGAGGCAGGTATTCTCCCAACATTTAAAAGCTATTTAGATGGCACTTGAATCACCAGAGCATAGAAATGCCCTGAATCAAAGGCTGGTAAATAGGATTAGTTTGGATGGGAACTTAAATGTTGGCATAGACATGGTGGGCCGAGGTGTTGTTTCTTTGTTCTGTGTGAGGAAGAATGTGAAAGATCTGGTGAGAGGGTAGAAGGGTATTACTGGAAAGGTTCCAGGATCGAACGATGTTAGTTATAATATTAGATTAGAGACCCCAAAGCAATGAAGATAGAGAGGAGATTTGATAATTGTGAACAAGATGGGTATAGGCAGGATAAAGGTGGGGGAAATGATTTTAGTTTGCTGTTAATGTAAGGAATGAGGACAAAGATTTAAAAAGCACAATGGGGGCATAAATTAAAAAAATTAAGGCCAAGGTCCGTTGTCTTATCAAAAAACAACAAGGATGATAAAAATTACTTCTGCTCTTGTGAAATCTTGGACAAGGAAATGTAAGCTGCAGCTGTTATAGCTATTGGGAGGTGTGAGGTCAAATTGTGATGAGCTCGCTTCCTATAAAAATGATATGAAATTCCAATAGAGCAACGTTTAAGCAACATTTTAGTATCCTGGCGGGGAGATTTGCAAAGGCTACTGGGGAGACTTTAAACTAGAATGGTTGGGGGGAGGGACTCAAATAGAGAAAGCTAGCAGTCAGTGTGTGAGGCAGGAGGCAGAGAATGGTAGCATTCGGACCCAAAATGTAGGGGAGAAAGAAGAAAAAGATAATAAACAGAGAATAAGGTGGTGGGTTTCTTAAATGTGTATATTTTAATGCTAGGAGCATTGTAAGAAAGGTGGATGAGCTTAGAGCCTGGATTGACACCTGGAAGTATGATGTTGTGGCGATCAGTGAAACATGGTTGCAGGAGGGCTGTGATTGGAAACTAAATATGCCAGGATTTCGGTGCTTCAGGTGTGATAGAATTGGAGGGGCAAGAGGTGGAGGTGTTGCATTGCTTGTCAGGGAAGATATTACAGCAGTGCTTTGGCAGGATAGATTATAGGGCTCATCTAGGGAGGCTATTTGGGTGGAACTGAGAAATGGGAAAGGTGTAGCAACACTTATAGGGGTGTATTATAGACCGCCAAATGGGGAGCGAGAATTGGATGAGCAAATATGTAAGGCGATAGCAGATATTAGTAGTAAGCACAAGGTAGTGATTGTGGGAGATTTCAAGTTTCCACACATAGACTGGGAAACACATTCTGTAAATGGGCTGGATGGTTTGGAGTTTGTAAAATGTGTGCAGGATAGTTTTTTGCAGCAATATATAGAGGTACCTCCTAGAGAAGGGGCAGTGCTGGACCTCCTGTTAGGAAACGACACAGGTCAGGTGGCGGAGGTATGCGTTGGGGAACACCTTGGGACCAGTGATCACAATACCATTAGTTTCAATATAATTATGGAGAGGGTCAGAACTGGACCTAGGGTTGAAATTTTTGATTGGAGAAAGGCTAACTTTGAGGAGATGCGAAAGGATTTAAAAGGAGTGAATTGGGACAGTTTGTTTTATGGGAAAGATGTGGAAGAGAAATGGAGGACATTTAAAGATGACATTTTAAGAGTACAGAATCTTTATGTCCCTGTTCGGTTGAAAGCAAATAGTAAAAATTGGAAAGAGCCATGGTTTTCAAGGGAAATTGGACACTTGGTTCGGAAAAAGAGAGAGATCTACAATAATTATAGGCAGCATCTCCCCCTCCCCTCCCCCTCCCCTCTCTCCCCCCCTCCCCTCTCTCCCCCTCTCTGTCTCTCTCTGTCTCCTCCCCCCCTCTGCCACCCCCGTCTCTGTCTCCGTCTCTCTCTCTCTCTCTCTCTCTCTGTGTCTCCCCCACCCCCTCCCTCCATCTGTCTCTGGGTTATGGGGAAAGTCAGGAGAATGGAGTTAGGGGGGAGAGATTGATCAGCCATGATGAATGGCGGAGCAGACCTTGTGCCGAATGGCCCATTTCTGCTCCTATCACATGATACCTATCACTTATGATTTGTGTGACAAATGCCGTATGAATTTTTAGGCAGTGACATAATTCGTCAATTTCAAAGAGCAGTTAGTTGATAAGCTATTCAGTAAGCGGAGCACTTGGTTCGGAAAAAGAGAGAGATCTACAATAATTATAGGCAGCATGGAGTAAATGAGGTGCTTGAGGAGTATAAAGAATGTAAAAAGAATCTTAAGAAAGAAATTAGAAAAGCTAAAAGAAAATATGAGGCTGCTGTGGCAAGTAAGGTGAAAGTAAATCCAAAGGGTTTCTACAGCTATATTAATAGCAAAAGGATAACGAGGGATAAAATTGGTCCATTAGAGAGTCAGAGTGGACAGCTATCTGCAGAGCCAAAAGAGATGGGGGAGATATTAAACAATTTATTTTCTTCGGTATTCACCAAGGAGAAGGATATTGAATTATGTGAGGTAAGGGAAACAAGTAGAGTAGCTATGGAAACTATGAGATTCAAAGAAGAGGAAGTACTGACACTTTTGAAAAATATAAAAGTGGATAAGTCTCCAGGTCCGGACAGGATATTCCCTAGGACATTGAGGGAAGTTAGTGTAGAAATAGCAGGGGCTATGACAGAAATATTTCAAATGTCATTAGAAACGGGAATAGTGCCGGAAGATTGGCGTACTGTGCATGTTGTTCCATTGTTTAAAAAGGGTTCCAAGAGTAAACCTAACAATTATAGACCTGTTAGTTTGACGTCAGTGGTGGGAAAATTAATGGAAAGGATACTTAGAGATAATATATATAAGCATCTGGATAAACGGTCTGATTAGGAACAGTCAATATGGATTTGTGCCTGGAAGTAGATTTTGACTAATCTTCTTGAATTTTTTGAAGAGGTTACTCGGGAAATTGATGAGGGTAAAGCAGTGGATGTTGTATATATGGACTTCAGTAAGGCCTTTCACAAGGTTCCTCACGGAAGGTTGGTTAAGAAGGTTCAATGGTTGAGTATTAATGGTGGAGTAGCAAGATGGATTCAACAGTGGCTGAATGGGAGATGCCAGAGAGTAATGGTGGATGGTTGTTTGTCAGGTTGGAGGCCAGTGACTAGTGGGGTGCCACAGGGATCTGTGTTGGGTCTACTGTTGTTTGTTATGTACATCAATGATCTGGATGATGGTGTGGTAAATTGGATTAGTAAGTATGCAGATGATACTAAGATAGGTGGGGTTGTGGATAATGAAGTAGATTTTCAAAGTCTACAGAGAGATTTATGCCAGTTGGAAGAGTGGGCTGAAAGATGGCAGATGGAGTTTAATGCTGATAAGTGTGAGGTGCTACATCTTGGCAGGACAAATCAAAATAGGACGTACATGGTAAATGGTAGGGAATTGAAGAATGCAGGTGAACAGAGGGATCTGGGAATAACTGTGCACAGTTCCATGAAAGTGGAATCTCATGTAGATAGGGTGGTAAAGAAAGCTTTTGGTGTGCTGGCCTTTATAAATCAGAGCATTGAGTATAGAAGTTGGGATGTAATGTTAAAATTGTACAAGGCATTGGTGAGGCCAATTCTGGAGTATGGTGTACAATTTTGGTCGCCTAATTATAGGAAGGATGTCAACAAAATAGAGCGAGTACAGAGGAGATTTACTAGAATGTTGCCTGGGTTTCAGCAACTAAGTTACAGAGAAAGGTTGAACAAGTTAGGGTTTTATTCTTTGGAGCGCAGAAGGTTAAGGGGGGACTTGATAGAGGTCTTTAAAATGATGAGAGGGATAGACAGAGTTGACGTGGATAAGCTTTTCCCACTGAGAGTAGGGAAGATTCAAACAAGGGGACATGACTTGAGAATTAAGGGACAGATGTTTAGGGGTAACATGAGGGGGAACTTCTTTACTCAGAGAGTGGTGGCTGTGTGGAATGAGCTTCCAGTGAAGGTGGTGGAGGCAGGTTCGTTTTTATAATTTAAAAATAAATTGGATAGTTATATGGACGGGAAAGGAATGGAGGGTTATGGTCTGAATGCAGGTGTATGGGACTAGGGGAGAATACGTGTTCGGCACGGACTAGAAGGGTCGAGATGGCCTGTTTCCATGCTGTAATTGTTATATGGTTATTATATAGAGCATTGAGTATAGAAGTTGGGATGTAATGTTAAAATTGTACAAGGCTTTGGTGAGGCCAATTCTGGAGTATGGTGTACAATTTTGGTTGCCTAATTATAGGAAGGGTGTCAACAAAATAGAGAGAGTACAGAGGAGATTTACTAGAATGTTGCCTGGGTTTCAGCAACTAAGTTACAGAGAAAGGTTGAACAAGTTAGGTCTTTATTCTTTGGAGCGCAGAAGGTTAAGGGGGGACTTGATAGAGGTCTTTAAAATGATGAGAGGGATAGACAGAGTTGACGTGGATAAGCTTTTCCCATTGAGAGTAGGGACAATTCAAACAAGAGGACATGACTTGAGAATTAAGGGACAGAAGTTTAGGGGTAACATGAGGGGGTGCTTCTTTACTCAGTAGCTGTGTGGAATGAGCTTCCAGTGGAAGTGGTGGAGGCAGGTTCGATTTTATAATTTAAAAATAAATTGGATAGGTATATGGACGGGAAAGGAATGGGGGGTTATGGTCTGAGTGCAGGTAGATGGGACTAGGGGAAAATAAATGTTCGGCATGGACTTGAAGGGCCAAGATGGCCTGTTTCCGTGCTGTAATTGTTATATGGTTATATGGTTATATGGTTTAAGGGTGTGATTTTTAAAAGGATCAGGCTGAACAAAATACACAATATTCAATTAGAAACTGAAATGGAATACTGCAAATGCAGGAAAGCTGAAATGGAACTGAAAATGACTCTGAAATGGAGCTGGAATTACTGCAGGAAAAAAATCTGTCTTAATATATTAGGTTCAAGGCCCTTTGCCAGAACAGGGAAAGTGGGGAAAAAAGTTATTTCAGATGTGGTGGGATGGGGTGTGGCAGAGACCCCAAAGCAATGAAGATAGAGAGGAGATTTGATAATTGTGGACAGGATGGCTATAGAAATGTAGAAACATAAACTCTCTTTTAAATTCACCCAGTGAATTGGCCTCCACTGCCTTCTGTGGCAGAGATTTCCACAAATTCACAACTCTCTGAGTAAATGTTTTTTTCTCTTCTCAATAGACAATAGGCAATAGGTGCAGGAGTAGGCCATTTGGCCCTTCGAGCCAGCACCGCCATTCAATGTGATCATGGCTGATCATCCCCAATCACTACCCCGTTCCTGCCTTCTCCCCATATCCCCTGACTCCGCTATTTTTAAGAGCCCTATCTAGTTCTTTCTTGAAAGTATCCAGAGAACCTGCCTCCACCGCCCTCTGAGGCAGAGAATTCCACAGACTCACCACTCACTGTGAGAAAAAGTGTTTCCTTGTCTCCGTTCTAAATGGCTTATCCCTTATTCTTAAACTGTGGCCCCTGGTTCTGGACTCCCCCAACATCGGGAACATGTTTCCTGCCTCTGGCGTGTCCAAGCCCTTAACAATCTTATATGTTTCAATGAGATCCCCTCTCATTCTTCTAAACTCCAGAGTGTACAAGCCCAGCTGCTCCATTCTCTCAGCATATGACAGTCCCGCCATCCCGGGAATTAACCTTGTAAACCTACGCTGCACTCCCTCAATAGCAAGGACCTTATCAAAGGCTTGCTGAAAGTCCAGATGCACCACACCCACTGGCTCTACCTTATCCATTCTACTTGTTACATCCTCAAAAAATCCCCAAAGATTTGTCAAGCAAGATTTCCCCTTCTTAAGACTATTGAGATGAGAAAACACTTTTTTACCCAGAGAGTTGTGAATTTGTGGAATTCTCTGCCACAGAAGGCAGTGGAGGCCAATTCACTGGGTGAATTTAAAAGAGAGTTTATGTTTCTACATTTCTATAGCCATCCTGTCCACAATTATCAAATCTCCTCTCTATCTTCATTGCTTTGGGGTCTCTAATCCAATGCCACACCCCATCCCACCACATCTGAAACAACTTTCTTTTTCCCTTTTCCAAGTTCTGGCAAAGGGCCTTGAACCATATAACCATATAACAATTACAGCATCAATTGAACAACAATTGAACCTAATATAGTAAGACTGATTCTTTTCCTCCAGAGTCATTCCAGCGTTTTCATTTCCATTTCAGCTTTCCCGCATTTGCAGTTTTCCATTTTCAGTTTCTAATTGAATATTGTGTATTTTGTTCAGCCTGATCCTTTTAAAAATCACACCCTTAAACGTTGCTCTGTTATTGGAATTTCATATCATTTTTATAGGAAGCGAGCTCATCACAATTTGACCTCACACCACAAAGGTTCTGACTGTCAACCCTTTATATGCCTCTCCTAATATTCCATACTTCGATCAAGTCTCCCCTCAACCTCCGCTCAACCTGTAGCTGAAACTCTCCAAACCGGGCAGCATTCTGGTAACATAGAAACATAGAAACATAGAAACATAGAAATTAGGTGCAGGAGTAGGCCATTCGGCCCTTCGAGCCTGCACCGCCATTCAATATGATCATGGCTGATCATCCAACTCAGTATCCCGTACCTGCCTTCTCTCCATACCCTCTGATCCCCTTAGCCACAAGGGCCACATCTAACTCCCTCTTAAATATAGCCAATGAACTGGCCTCGACTACCCTCTGTGGCAGGGAGTTCCAGAGATTCACCACTCTCTGTGTGAAAAAAGTTCTTCTCATCTCGGTTTTAAAGGATTTCCCCCTTATCCTTAAGCTGTGACCCCTTGTCCTGGACTTCCCCAACATCGGGAGCAATCTTCCTGCATCTAGCCTGTCCAACCCCTTAAGAATTTTGTAAGTTTCTATAAGATCCCCTCTCAATCTCCTAAATTCTAGAGAGTATAAACCAAGTCTATCCAGTCTTTCTTCATAAGACAGTCCTGACATCCCAGGAATCAGTCTGGTGAACCTTCTCTGCACTCCCTCTATGGCAATAATGTCCTTCCTCAGATTTGGAGACCAAAACTGTACGCAATACTCCAGGTGTGGTCTCACCAAGACCCTGTACAACTGCAGTAGAACCTCCCTGCTCCTATACTCAAATCCTTTTGCTATGAAAGCTAACATACCATTCGCTTTCTTCACTGCCTGCTGCACCTGCATGCCCACTTTCAATGACTGGTGTACCATGACACCCAGGTCTCGCTGCATCTCCCCTTTTCCTAGTCGGCCACCATTTAGATAATAGTCTGCTTTCCTGTTTTTGCCACCAAAATGGATAACCTCACATTTATCCACATTATACTGCATCTGCCAAACATTTGCCCACTCACCCAGCCTATCCAAGTCACCTTGCAGTCTCCTAGCATCCTCCTCACAGCTAACACTGCCCCCCAGCTTAGTGTCATCCGCAAACTTGGAGATATTGCCTTCAATTCCCTCATCCAGATCATTAATATATATTGTAAATAGCTGGGGTCCCAGCACTGAGCCTTGCGGTACCCCACTAGTCACTGCCTGCCATTGTGAAAAGGACCCGTTTACTCCTACTCTTTGCTTCCTGTTTGCCAGCCAGTTCTCTATCCACATCAATACTGAACCCCCAATGCCGTGTGCTTTAAGTTTGTAAACTAATCTCTTATGTGGGACCTTGTCAAAAGCCTTCTGGAAGTCCAGATACACCACATCCACTGGTTCTCCCCTATCCACGCTACTAGTTACATCCTCGAAAAATTCTATAAGATTCGTCAGACATGATTTACCTTTTGTAAATCCATGCTGACTTTGTCCAATGATTTCACCACTTTCCAAATGTGCTGCTATCCCATCTTTAATAACTGACTCTAGCAGTTTCCCCACTACCGATGTTAGACTAACTGGTCTGTAATTCCCCGCTTTCTCTCTCCCTCCCTTCTTAAAAAGTGGGGTTACGTTTGCTACCCGCCAATCCTCAGGAACTACTCCAGAATCTAAAGAGTTTTGAAAGATTATTACTAATGCATCCACTATTTCTGGAGCTACTTCCTTGGCATTAATTTTTTTAAATGATGCCCCCATTGTGCTTTTTAAATCTGTGTCCTCATTCCTTACATTAACAGCAAACTAAAATCATTTTTCCACCTTTATCCTGCCTATACCCATCTTGTTCACAATTATCAAATCTCCTCTCTATCTTCATTGCTTTGGGGTCTCTAATCTAATATTATAACTAACATCGTTCGATCCTGGAACCTTTCCAGTAATTCCCTTTTACCCTCTCACCAGATCCTTCAAATTCTTCCTCACACAGAACAAAGAAACAACACCTCGGCCCACCATGTCTATGCCAACATTTAAGTTCCCATCCAAACTAATCCTGTTTACCAGCCTTTGATTCAGGGCATTTCTATGCTCTGGTGATTCAAGTGCCATCTAGATAGCTTTTAAATGTTGGGAGAATACCTGCCTCCACCAGTCATCAGCCAATCCATTCCCGATCCCAAATGTACCCGGGGTGTAAAGATCCCAATTAATTCTCCATCCCACTGCCAATTTGACCTGCTGGTGCTTTGCTACACTGTTATACCATGACCGATGCAAGCTTGAGGAACAGCATCCCATTTGCCATCTGGGTACATTGCAGCCAACCAGAGTCTATATTGACTTCTTCAATTTCAGTTAATTTGTTTTTTCTCTGTGTATCAGAGCTGGCGATTTCTGCTATAAGTGAGTTTTGAGTTTAGTTTATTGTCATGTGAATAGCTTGTATAGTGAAAAGCTGTTGTTGCATGCTAATGTCAGAGTGAAAATACATGATTACAATCGGCCATCCACAGTGTACAGATACATGATAAGGAAATAACGCGATTAATGTTTAGTTTAGGGATGCAGCGCGGAAACAGGTCCTTTGGTCCACCGAGTCCGCACAACCAGCGATCCCCATACACTAGCACTATTCTACACATGGGACAATTTACAAGCTTTACCATCGTTTCAGCCCGTATTGCCCGTTTTGTTTCCATCTGTTGTCCTATGAAAGTTTCCCAATCCTCTGGCTTCCAGCTACTCTTAGGGGACTATGAAGGCATGAGAGGGGAGTTGGCCAAAGTAGACTGGAAAGGGATCCTAGCAGGAATGATGGTGGAACAGCAATGGCAGGAATTTCTGGGCTTAATCCGGAAGACGCAGGATCATTTCATTCCAAAAAGGAAGAAAGATTCTAAGGGGAGTAGGAGGCAACCGTGGCTGACAAGAGAAGTTAGGGATAGAATAAAACTAAAAGAAAAGATGTATAACATAGCCGGAAGCCAGAGGATTGGGAAACTTTCATAGGACAACAGAAGGAAACAAAACGGGCAATACGAGCTGAAAAGATGAAGTACGAGGGGAAGCTGGCCAGGAATATAAAGAAGGACAGTAAAAGCTTCTTTAGATATGTTAAGGGAAAAAGAATAGCAAAGTCAAATGTGGGACCCTTGAAGGCAGACACGGGTGAAATTATTATGGGTAACAAGGAAATGGCAGAAGAGTTGAATAGGCACTTCGGATCTGTCTTCACTAAGGAAGACACAAACAATCTCCCAGATGTACTGGAGGACAGAGGATCTAAGGGGGTAGAGGAACTGAAATAAATTTTCATTAGGCGAGAAATAGTATTGGGTAGGCTAATGGGACTGAAGGATGATAAATCCCCTGGGCCTGAGGGTCCTCAGGGAGGTGGCTCTAGAAATAGTCGACGCATTGGTGATCATTTTTCAATGTTCAATAGATTCAGGATCAGTTCCTGTGGATTGGAGGATAGCTAATGTTATCCCACTTTTCAAGAAAGGAGCGAGAGAGAAAATGGGGAATTACAGACCAGTTAGCCTGACTTCGGTGGTGGGAAAGATGCTGGAGTCAATTATTAAAGAAGTAATAATGGGGCATTTGGATAGCAGTAAAAGGATTAGTCCAAGAACATGGAATTATGAAAGGGAAATCATGCTTAGCTAATCTTCTGGAATTTTTTGAGGATGTGACAAGTAAAATGGATGAAGGGGAGCCAGTGGATGTAGTGTATCTAGACTTTCAGAAAGCCTTTGATAAGGTCCTGCATGGGAGACTGGTGACAAAAATTAGAGCACATGGTATTGGGGGTAGGGTGTTGACATGGATAGAAAATTGGTTGGCAGACCGGAAGCAAAGAGTAGGAGTGAACGGGTCCTTTTCAGAATGGCAGGCAGTGGCGAGTGGAGTGCCGCAAGGCTCGGTGTTGGGGCCGGGATGGCAGGACTGATGTATGATGAAAGAATGGGTCGACTGGGCTTGTATTCGCTGAAATTTAGAAGTATGAGAGGGGATCTTAGAGTCATAGTCCCTGTGTGGAAACAGGCCCTTTGGCCCAACTTGCCCACACCGGCCAACAATGTCCCAGCTACACTAGTCCCACTTGCCTGCGCTTGGTCCCTATCCCTCCAAACCTGTCCTATCCATGTACCTGTCTGTTGCTTAAACAATGGGATAGTCCCAGCCTCAACTACCTCCTCCAGCAGCTTGTTCCATACACCCACCACCCTTTGAGTGAAAATTTTACCTCTCGGATTCCTATTAAATGTTTCCCCCTTCACATTGAACCTATGTCCTCTGGTCCTCGATTCCCCTACTCTGGGCAAGAGACTCTGTGCATCTACCCAATCTATTCTTCTCATGATATTGTATACCTCTATAAAATCTGCCCTCATCCTCCTGCGCTCCATGGAATAGAATCCCAGCCTACTCAACCTCTCCCTATAGCTCATATCCTCCAGTCCTGGCAACATCCTCATAAATCTTTTCTGAACCCTTTCAAGTTTGACAATATCTTTCCTATAACATGGTGCCCAGAACTGAATCCAATATTCCAAATGCAGTCTCACCAACGTCTTATACAACTGCAACATGACCTCCCAACTTCTATACTCAATACTCTGACTGATCTAGGCTAAAGTGCCAAAAGCCTTTTTGACCACCTTATCTACCTGCGACTCGACCTTCAAGGAACCATGCACCTGTACTCCTAGATCCTTTTGGTCTACAACACTACCCAGAGGCCTACCATTTACTGTGTAGTTCCTGCCCTTGTTCGACATCCCAACACCTCACATTTCTCTGCATTAAATTCCATCAACCATTCCCTCATCAACCTTTTTGTTCATGTCTTCAAAAAAATCAATCAGATTTGTGAGACACGACCTCCCACATACAAACCCATGCTGACTATCCGTAATCAGCCCTTGCCCATCCAAATGCCTGTATAACCTGTCCCTCGAGTAGGGGGCGCTGTCCTGTGCATGGCTGCCCAGCCAGCAGCTGTCTGTCTCTTCATCTTTATTTTTTATTTTAGTTAGTTAAGTGTTTTGTTTGGAGGCCTAGACTTTTTTTATGTGGGTGGTGGGGGGGGGGAGGGGAAAACTACTTTTCAGGGTCCCTACCTGGTCGGAGAGGCAGCTTTTCTCCGGGCTGCAGCTTCGACCCGTCCTCGCGGCCTACCAGCGGGCCTGGAGCGGCGTTTCCTGACGGGACCGGCCAGAACCTCGGCTTAGGCGGCGGCACAGCGCTGGAGCGCTATCGTGGAGCGGGCGATGCCTTGCCCGGGTCGCCGCGCTGGAGCTCCGGTGAGCTGAGACCGCCGGGAACAACATCGCGGAGCTGCGGGACTGTGTAGCGGCCAGCTGCGGGCGGCAGCGCCGAACTTAACATCGGGATCCTGGGATCTCTTGATGAGATCGCCAGTTGTGGAGCTCCAACCGGCGCGGCCTTGTTGGCTTCGGAAGCCGCGGCCTCCAGTACGGAAGCGGCCGTTCCAGGGTTCCCAGGCCGCTGGGAGGACTCTCCCGACGCCGGAGCAACATCACCCGGCGAGAACAGCCTGGAACATCGGGCCTCCGTAGAGGCAACTGTGGAGGCCTCAATGGGCCCGACTATGGGTGAACTGGGGTTGGGGACTGGACTTTGTGCCTTCCCTCATGGTGGGAGCCATTGTGGGGGGATGTTCTATGTGTTTAAGACTCTCATTGGTGTTATGACTGTATTCTTTTTTTGTGTGCTGCAAAATGGCAAAAAGCATTCACTTCACTACACCTGGGTGGATGTGAATGTGACTAATAAAATACCTTTGATACCCTCAGAATACTCTCTGGTAACTTTCGTACAATAGATGTTAAGCTCACCAGCCTATAATTCCCAGCATTTTGCCTGCAGTTCTTCTTGAAAAGATGCACAACATTTGCCACCCTCCAATCTTCCGACACCTCTCCTGTATTTAAGGACAACTCGAAAATTTCAATCAGGATTCTCGCAATTTCCTCTCTAGTTTCCCGCAATGTACTTGGATATATTTGATCAGGCCCTGGAGATTTGTCTACCTTCATACAATAGACAATAGACAAAGACAATAGGTGCAGGAGTAGGCCAGTCGGCCCTTCGAGCCAGCATCACCATTCAGTGAATTGGCCTCCACTGCCTTCTGTGGCAGAGAATTCCACAGATTCATAACTCTCTGGGTGAAAAAGGTTTTCACCATCTCAGTCCGAAATGGTCTACCCCTTATTCTTAAACTGTGGCCCCTGGTTCTGGACTCCCCCAACATCGGGAACATGTTTCCTGCCTCTAGTGTGTCCAAACCCTTAATAATCTTATATGTTT
Source organism: Amblyraja radiata (assembly GCF_010909765.2). Classification (NCBI taxonomy): domain Eukaryota; kingdom Metazoa; phylum Chordata; class Chondrichthyes; order Rajiformes; family Rajidae; genus Amblyraja; species Amblyraja radiata. Next base: position 125,551,622 of record NC_045957.1, on the reverse strand, counting down.
CAATAAGATCCCCTCTCACCCTTCTAAATTCCAGAGTGTACAAGCCCAGCCGCTCCATTCTCTCAGCATATGACGGTCTCGCCATCCCGGGAATTAACCATGTGAACCTACGGTGCACTCCCGACAGTACACGACAGTACCTTCAGTACTTCTTCGATGGTAACACTGACTGCTCTCAAGACACTTCCATTGACTGCCCCAAGTTCCTCCGTCCTACTGTCTTTCTCCTCGGTAAATACAGAGGAGAAATATTCATTGAGAATCATGCCTATTTCCAGTGGCTCCACACAGAGGTGGCCGCTTTGATTCCAGAGAGGTCCCACTCTCTATCTAACCCTTTTCCCCCTTATGTATTTATAAAATCTTTTAGAATTATCCTTAATGCTACCAGCCCGAGCTATCTCCTGGCCCCTTTTTGCCCTTGTGATGTCCTTTTTCAGTTTACTCCTTAGTTTCCGAAAGTCCTCCAGGGATGCACTTGATCCCAGCTGCCTATACCTGTCCCATGCATCCTTCTTGTTTTTGACCAACGTCTCAATTTCACTCGTCAGCCAATCTTCCTTGTGTTTGCCTGCTTTGCCCTTCACTCTAACGGGGACGTACATATCCTGAGCTTTCGTCAGCACACTTTTAAAACATCCCGGGTACACAAAATTGCTGGGGAAACTCAGCGGGTGCAGCAGCATCTATGGAGCGAAGGAAATAGGCGACGTTTCGGGCCGAAACCCTTCTTCAGACTGATGGGGGGTGGGGGGGGGGGGGAAAGAAGGAAAAGGGGAGGAGGAGGAGGAGGAGCCCGAGGGCGGGCGGATGGGAGGGTGGGAGGAGACAGCTAGAGGGTTAAGGAAGGGGAGGAGACAGCAAGGGCTAGCAAAATTGGGAGAATTCAATGTTAATGCCATACGGACGCAAGGTCCCCAGACGGAATATGAGGTGCTGTTCCTCCAATTTCCGCTGTTGCTCACTCTGGCAATGGAGGAGACCCACGACAGAGAGGTCGGATTGGGAATGGGAGGGGGAGTTGAAGTGCTGAGCCACCGGGAGTTCAGGTAGGTTATTGCGGACTGAGCGGAGGTGTTCGGTGAAACGATCGCCCAACCTACGCTTGGTCTCCCCGATTAAAACATCCCACTTGGTCGGTGTTCCTTTCCCCTCAAATAATCTGCTCCAGTCAACTTGAGCGAGACCTTCTCTCATCCCCTCAAAGTTAGCCTTACCCCAGTTGAGCATTTTAACATGTGGACCCTCTCCGTCCCTATCTATAACTATCTTAAACCTAATCGAACTGTGGTCACTTGTCCCAAAAGGCTCCTCCGCACACACTTCATTAACTTGCCCATCCCAATTTCCCAATGCTAGATCCAGAGCATTGCCCTCTCACATGTGGGGGCCTCCACTTACTGCTTAAGAAAACTCTCCTGAACACTTTTGAGGAATTGCACCCCATTTAAACCCTTCACACTATGATTTTCCCAGTCTACATTGGGAAAGTTACAATCCCCTACTACGACACCCTTACTTGACCTGCACCTGTGTGCAATCTCTCGGCACATTTGTTCTTCTAAATCCCGTAGACTATTCGGGGGTCTGTAGTACACCCCCAACAAGGTGATCATCCCTTTCTTGTTCCTCAGCTCCACCCATATAGCCTCACTAGACAAACCGTCCGTAATGTCACTTCTGAACACAGCCGTGACATCCTCCTTAACCAACAATGTAACCACCGCTCCTCTTTTTCCTTCACCCCAGTCTCTTCTGAATCCTGGAACATTGAGCTGCCAGTCCTGCCCCTCCCTTAACCAGGTTTCAGCTACAACATCCCAGTCGCTCGTACCTATCCATGGCCTAAGCTCTTCTGCCTTACCCGTCAGGCCCCTTGCATTAAAATACGCGCAGTTTAAAACAACCCTCCTTCCTCACTCTCCGCCTTTTACCTGCCAATTCTGTCTAAAATGTTCCCGATGTTGGGGGAGTCCTGAACCAGGGGACACAGTTTAAGAATAAAGGGTAGACCATTTCGGACTGAGATGGTGAAAACCTTTTTCACCCAGAGAGTGGTGAATCTGTGGAATTCTCTGCCACAGAAGGCAGTGGAGGCCAATTAACTGGATGTGTTCAAGAGAGAGCTCTTAAGACTAAGGGAATCAAGGAATATGGGGACAAAGCCGGAACGGGGTACTCATTTTGGATGATCAGCCATGATCATATTGAATGAGAGCTATCTCCTGGCCCCTTTTTGCCCTTCTGAACTCCTTTGTCAGTTTACTCCTTAGTTCCCGAAACTCCTCCAGGGATGCACTTGATCCCAGCTGCTCATGTATCCTTCTTGTTTTTGATCAACGCCTCAATTTCCCTCGGGAAATTCCTTGTTTCTACAAGGAAAAAGAGAGTTAGAGCTCTTACGGCTAGCAAAATCAAGGGATATGGGGAGAAGGCAAGAATGGGGTACAGGTACTGATTGTGGATAATCAGCCATGATCTAATTGAATGGCAGTGCTGGTCGCGAAGGGCCGAATGGCCTACTCCTGTACCTATTTTCTATGTATCTATGTATGGCGCTGCTGGCTCGAAAGGGCCGAATGGCCTACTCCTGCACCTATTTTATATGTCTATGTTTCTTCAAGGAAATAAATGATAGGTTAAGAATGGGCAAAAGGACAATTGAAATTTAAAAACCCCACAAATGCTGGAAACATGAATAGGTCAGAAAGCATCTGTAGAAAGGAGAAATAGTTGATTCAGATTGAAAATCCTTAGCCGGAACTAGAAAAGAGAAAACAAGTTAGATATAGATTTAAGTTGTTGAGGTAAACCCAGTTTGACATGGGGATAAGCTGTAATAAAGTTATTAAATTGATATCTTAATGAGGCATTAAGAGAATGTTGTTTTTATATTCCTTTGCAGTCTCAAACTCTGGCTGACTTTATTAATAGTTTTATGTTCTTTCCTGCTCCCATTATACTAAGCATGACCTTCTCCATTGCCAATCACCATGGCAAATGTTGCAACCTATTATCAGAAGCATTCCCTTTATACAAGCCTCCTTGTATTCTCTCCTTCCTAGTCGTGAAGACCAGAAATGTTAAAGGGCCTGTCCCACGAGCATGCGACTGCATGCGGCAAGCGCGATCAAACCGGAAGCGGGGGCTGCGCAGAGGTCGAGTGATCCCCGTACAGGGCCTGTCCCACAAGCATGCGACTGCATGCAGCGAGCGCGACCAAACCGAAAGTGGGGGCTGCGCGGAGGTCGAGTGAGCCCGTACGAGTTGATGTGTAGTTCGAGCGAAGTCCGCAGGAAGTTCGCGCATGAAGTACGGCGTCAAGACGCTGCGTACGGCGTCGAGACACTGTGCACACCCGTCGAGGCGGTGCGTACGGCCTCAATGCGGCTGCGGGCCGGCAGGCCGTTTCCGCGCGGAATTTTTGGATAGTGTCAGTTTTTCGGAGCATCGTGCGATGTTGGGACCAGCTCCGCACAACTCCATACGACTCCGGCGATCGAAGTGGGACCAGCCCCGCGATGCCGTACGGCTCAAGCGACCACGTTAGGTCGTGGGACAGGCCCTTAAGTCTGCTGCTCTTTCAACATTCGCCTTAATTTGCTGAGAATATTAAATTCAAATCCATTGAAATTAAAAATCCCACGAATAAGCCGAATATGCACCTGTACCCAAGGAAATGCAGATGGTGATTTTTTTTAAAGGGCATAAAAGTGCTGTAGTAACTCAATGGGTCAGACAACATCTATAGAAAACATGGATAGGCAATGTTTCAGGTTGGGTCCCTTCTTCAGACTGATATGGGAGGGGGCAGAAAGCTGGAGGATAGGTGGGACAAAGCTTGGCAAGTGATAGGTGAAGACAGATGAGGAATGGAGGGGAGGGGGGGATTATTGGCAGATGGTTTGACAAAGGCCAGAGATGAATAGACAAAAGGCTTGAGATAAGGAGAGAAGAGGCATGAAATGTGAAGCCAGAAGAGATCTAGACTTTTTGCTTTAGATTTTAGACTTTAGAGACATTGCAGAAACAAGCCCTCTACCATCGAGTCTGCACCGACCAGCGATCACCCCATAGACTAGCACTATCCTACGTACTAGGAACAATTAAAAAATGTTTTGACCAAAGCCAATTTACCAAGCTTACCAAATCACCTGGAGAAAACCCATGCCGTCGTAGGGAGAACATACAAACTCCAGACAGTCAGCACCCATAGTCAGGATCGAACCTGGGTCTCTGGCACTGTAAGGCAGCAACTCTACCGCTATACCACTACCACCCCAAATAGACCTGCCCTTCCTGGTGGTCATTCATTTCCAACCCTTTCTGTGCCTATACATAGAAACATAGAAAATAGGTGCAGGAGTAGGCCATTCGGCCCTTCGAGCCTGCACCGCCATTCAATATGATCATGGCTGATCATCCAACTCAATATCCACTCAGTACAGGTGTAGTCTCATTCTCCCAATCTACCTCATTGTTGACCTTGCAGTGTTTCTACCTGTACTTGTTCGGTAGCTGTAGCTCTATCTCTGCATCCATGTTATTTTTGTTTACCGCCGACTGTTGTATTTGTGTATGGTTGTATTACTTGTCCGGAGACCATGCCCATCAAAGTTTGTATCTTGGTGCACGTGATAAACAAATACCAATACCAATCTGATGGGTCCAACTCACTAAATGTACTGTCTACCGCATTTTTCCCTTCCCAGATACTTCGTAGCCAGTCCAATTAGTCTAACAGAAGCTGGAAATTGACACATTTCCTACAAGAGTGGTCACCAGTGGTACTCGATAGGCGCGTAATTTCCCCCTTCCTGTTGGAGGATCGCCCAAACCTCCACATCCATTTTTATCCCAGTCCTTTCCACTAAGAAAGAAAAAAAAGGTTACCCGATCTCTAAAGTCTAAAATCAAATCTCTACTTGACATGGTCGCCAAAGCCGGGTGCTCAGCAAACCCAGTGCTTTGACCTCAACAGGCGCTCACAAAATGGCCGCTTCCACTCTCCTTTTACACATCACTTCCGATCCCACAAGTCCTGCGGCACTTTCAGTTACTGCAATTATCAGTGCGCAATGCATGAACGGGAGGTTAAGTTGATTTATTGTGTCCTTTCTTGGAGAGAGTGGAATCTAGACTAGTAATATGGAATAAAAAATGCAGCATGTAATAGAAACATAGAAAATAGGTGCAGGATTAGGCCATTCGGCCCTTCGAGCCTGCACCGCCATTCAATATGATCATGGCTGATCATCCCAGTATCCTGTACCTGCCTTCTCTCCATACCCCCTGATCCATTTAGCCACAAGGGCCACATCTAACTTCCTCTTAAATATAGCCAATAAACTGGCCTCAACTACCTTCTGTGGCAGAGTTAATTTTTGACCGAAGGAGAAGGAGAAACCATTCTGGTTATTACACAAATTGCTTACATCTATTTTTCCTGGAAAATGTCTCTTTCTAAATTACACATAGGATTAATAATATGTTCATATAATTAGTGTTTTGTAATTTGTTAATTATTTAAGATAGAGATAACAAAATGCTCATTGTTCATTCTGGGTTCATTTAGGATTAACAAGGATGAGATAGGACAGACATCTTATTGTTCCAAGGTTTAGGTGTTGCAGGCAAGATCGAGGTGGGGATGAAGTGGAGGGGAAGTTGCACTATTGACTAAGGAGAATACCATGGCAGTATGATGAATGCTTGTTTTATCAGACCATAAGGGGGGGGGGGGGGGGGGGGGGGAATGGCTTCTGTTATTGCCGATTATCCGTTATAATCGAATAAGGTTTTGTCATCGTATGTAGTTGAAAAAAAAAAGACCTGCAGTTGCTGGTTAATACACAAAAGAACACAAAGTGCTGGAAGAACTCAACAGGTCAGGCAGCATTGCTGGGGAACTTGGATAGGTGATATCAGGACCCTTGGCGCGGAACAACCTCCTGCGTTGCTTGGCTGGATATTCATGGGGCACCAGGACATCTACTCTCCGAACCAGTGCTCTTGCACTCGTGTACAGTGCTGCTGAGTACGCCGCCCCAGCATGGTGCCGCAGCGCTCATACTAGCAAGCTAGACGCCATCCTCAATGACACCACGCGGATCATCACTGGCTGCCTACGCCCTACTCCGATGGATCTTCTGCCGGTGCTTGCGGGTATCGCACCCGCCAAACTTCTCATCTCGTCGCCCCTTCTCCCGTCACGCAGCGACCCTCTGTGGCTCTGGTTTCAACACACTAGGAGAATGGAGAACCAGCTGGGAACAGACTTCACGACCTCCGCAATTTACTGTTGCACCGAACACCACAGCCCCACCCGGCTCGGACCTGCCCCGCCAAGAGTGGGTCGCCCTGAACCGGCTCCGTACAGGGGTCGGCCGGTTCAACTCCAACATGGATCGCTGGAGGCTGCGTTCATCAGCAGCCTGCGTGTGTGGAGCAGACCGGCAAACAGCGCAGCACGTCATATTTGACTGTCCTCCGCCCCCCTGGTGGAGGGGTAGACCTCACGGCCCTCGACAAGTCTGTATGGAGTTTGGATGTTCTCCCTGTGACCGCGTGGGTTTTCCCCGGGTTCTCTGGTTTCCTCCCACATCCCAAAGGCGTGCAGTTTTGTAAGTTAATTGGCTTCTGTAAATTGCCCCTAGTGTGTAGGGTGGAAGTAGTGTTTGGATGATCGCCAGTTAGCGCAGATTCATTGAGCTGAAGGGGCTGTTTCCACTCTTCTCCATAGGCTCCCACTATCATTAGAATCAGTCCAATGAATCCTCCTTGTTCTTCCTCTATAGTGCGCGCGCACACACACACACACACACACACACAATCACACACACATATATTAGATAAAGAAATCAAACTAAATTAAACTAAACTGACTAGCATCAGCGGTTGTGTTGGAAGTAAAACTGCAGATGCTGGATTAAACCAAACATAAATTATGTATTCAAGATAGATAAAAATGCTGGAGAAACTCAACAGGTGAGGCAGCATCTATGGAGCGAAGGAAATAGGCAACTTTTCAGGACAAAATGACCCGAAACGTTGCCTATTTCCTTCACTCCAGAGATGCTGCCTCACCTGCTGAGTTTCTCCAGTATTTTTGTCTACCTTCGATTTTCCAGCATCTGCAGTTCCTTCTTAAACATGATGTATTCAAGAGAGAGTTAGATTTAACTCTTAGGGCTAACAGAATCAAGTGATATGGGGAGAAAGCAGGAATGGGGTACCTTGTAAATTAAATTTCACCAATCTGCTCCTAAATGTTTCAAATACAATAAATTTGAATGCAATTCATTTATTTAAGATCTTGCCCACATCCTCTGTCTGAGCTTGGGTCCCAAACGGAGGCACCATTTTATCTGGTCGTCTTCTTGCAAAATTAAAATGTCAGTTATATTTCAGACCCTTATTTAACCTCCTATTTTTTTTTTTTTAAGTTCTATACTCTTGAAAGGTTTCTCTGTTTTCTCCTCCCTCCATTTATCCAGCAGCCCTTACAGGTGAAATAGAGATGCACGGAAATCTCTTCCAACCTCATCCACTGCATTTGCTGCTCCCAATGTGGCCTCGTTTACAGAGGCGAGACCAAGTGCAGACTAGGAAACCGTTTCGCCGAACACTTGCGCTCTGTCAGCCCAGGCTTACTGTATGTCCCCGTTGGCGACCATTTTAATTCCGCTTCTCATTCCCATATTGACCTTTCTGTAATGGACCTGCTCCATTGCCAGAGTGAGGCCACTTGCTCACTGGAGGAACAACACCTCATGTTCTGCTTGGGTAGCTCACAACCCAACGGTATGAACTTTGAATTCTCAAATTTTAGGAAACAAGCCACCCATCCACCCTCCCTCCTGTTTCTTCCCCCCCCCCCCATTTTCCCTTTACCCCACCCAGATGTGCACATCTTTCTTCCACTATCCTTCTTTACCCTTCCACCTTATCCCTTTCTCTGGATTCACCATATCTTCTCATCAGCCTATTATCTTTTCATTTCAGGCCTTTGTCCACTTGAATAAGCACCCCCACCCCCTCACGTGTATCCACCTATCACTCGACAGACATTGTTCCGTCCCCACCTCTTCCACTACAGTTAGTCTGAAGAAGGGTCCTAACCGGCAATGACACCTATCCGTGTCTTCCAAAATGCTGCTTGCTCTGCTGAGTTACTCCAACACTTTGTATTTCTTTATAAACCAACATCTGCAGTTCCTTGTGATTCTTAAATCAAATGTGCAATGCCACCTTCTCATTTAACTTCCTCTCCACCCCTCCCGCTCTTCTCGTCTAAAGATTCTATATCCTGGAAGATTCAGTTGCCAGTTCTGGCCTTATTTTCAACCATGTCTGTATGACAGCTGCAATATCATATTCCCATGTATTGATTAACCCTAGACATCCTAATACACTGTAATACAATAGCCTCCCGTTATCCCATGTGTTTTGTCATCATCCATGTCTGATTTTCTTACTGGACTGACTTAATTTCCCTTTGAGATTTGCCTATCCTTCCCCATTTCTAATTGTTTCCTACTTTCTATAATATTTCCAAATGAACCCTGAAATAGAATGATTCTGCTATATTTTACATATAATAGACTGTAAACAGTGTAATATTCTGTTCTCAGCACAACCTTTCCCGTCATTTCTGATTATTTATCAATCTCTTGAGTTGTGTCCGGTTCACTATGTCAATTTTTTTCCAAAAAACACCCACAAACAGGATGGCCCTGGCATGTCGTGTTCAAGAAGGAACTGCAGATGCTGGAAGATCGAAGGTACACAAAATTGCTGGAGAAACTCAGCGGGTGCAGCAGCATCTATGGAGCGAAGGAAATAGGCGACGTTTCAGGCCGAAACCCTTCTTCAATGGCATGTCCATTGTTTCTGTCTACTTCTGCCCCACCAAACTTATTTCTAAATACCTTGATTCGATCTTGTCGTTTCTGACCTACATCTGAGCCAGCTCGCACATTCTTCAACCTTTAATACCTTTCAATTCCTATGCTCTGAGTACTGCATCTTTACCATGGACTTCCAGTCCCTTTACACCTCTATTCCTGACCAGGAAGTCCTCAGGGGCCCTCCAGTTCTTCCTTGAACAGAGAACCAATCAGTTCCATCATATTCATTTTTTTAATATTGTTTCTGCCACCCTCACCCTCCCCTTCCTGGAGATGTAACACCTGTCCCTATACTTCATCCCTCACATTAATTGAGGGACCCCAGCAGCCCTTCCAGGTGAGACAAGAGGTTCGCGTGCACGTCTTCAAACCTACTGCATTCTGTGTTTCCAACGTTGCCTCCTCTACAGTGGCAAGACCATGCATAAACTAGGCGACCGTTTCACGGAACACGCGCTCGATTCGACAAGGTCTACGGGATATCTTGGCCGCTAACCACTTTAACTCCCCATCCCATTCCCATACCAATCTTTCTGTTGCTGGCCTCCTCCATTGTCATAGTGAGGCCAATATTCCAATTGGGTCGCCTACAACCCAACCGTTTGAATGTTGAATTCTCCAATTTCACGCAAAACCCCCGTTTTAATTTCCCCCCCTTTTCCTGGTGCACTTACCACCTGTTTCTTGCCCCTCTTTATGCTGCTAATCTCCCACCCCTCCTTACTCAAAGTCTACCATTGCCTCTTATTTTCCTACCTTCCTGTGCCCTTCACCTATATCCGGTAAATTGTATTTATTTACCTTTCTTGTACATCAGTGGAGCTGCGTACTAAATCTCGTTGCACTGACGTGCAATGACAATAAAATATATTATTATTATTATTATTATTATTATTATTATTATTATTATTATTATTATTATTATTATTATTATTATTATTATCCCTCCCTCTAGCTCTTACATTTTGCTCTTCTTTCTTTCTCTGACAACCCTTTGTCTCCTTTTCACTTCTAGCCTTTGGTAATTGTTGAAGTTAGCGACAATCACCCTCCCTCCACAATGCCCCCCCCCCCCCCCCCCCCATGCCACCCCAGAAGTATCCCCGTATAACTTGCCAGGTTTTACCCCACCCTCACCTCTTTTCCTGCTTTCTCCACCCAACTCCATCAGTCTGAAGAAGGGTCTCAACCTGAAATGTCACCTGCCTATTCCCTCCACAGATGCTGCATGACCCGCTGAGTTCCTCTCGTACTTTTTTACTCAAGAATCCAGCATCTGTATTCTCTTATGTCTTCATTTTTTTCTGAGGTACTTCCAAAAACGTAGAATTTGAAATGAAGGTGGCACACAAGTAGATAGGGCAGTAAAGAAGGCATATGGTATACTTGCCTGCATTGCTAAAGGCATTGAGTATAAGAGTCAGGAAGTCATGATGCAGCTCTATAGGACCTTGGTTAGACCGGATTTAGATTGTTGCATCCAGTTCTGGCCCTCCAATTACAGGAAAGATGTGGAAGCTTTGGAGAAGGTGCAGAGGTTTACCAGAATGCTGCCCAGTTTGGAGAGTTTCAGCTACAGGTTGAGCGGAGGTTGAGGGGAGACTTGATCGAAGTATGGAATATTAGGAGAGGCATATAAAGGGTTGACAGTCAGAACCTTTGTCCCAAGATAGAAATGTCCAACATTAGAGGGCATATCTTTAAGGTGAGAGGGGGAAAGTAGAGGGGAGTTGTGGACATTTTTTTATACAGAGGGTGGTGGGGGCCTGGAACACATTGCCTGAGGTGGTGGTGGAGGCGATACAATAGTTCAATTTAAGAGGGTTTTAGAGGGCACATGGAAGTGCTGTATTGAATGGCGGTGCTGGCTCTAAGGGCCGAATGACCTACTCCTGCACCTATTTTCTAAGTTTCTAAATGTTGGAGTAACTAAGCCTTCCTCTTCCAAGTTCTACTACCAGTCTTACTGTCTCTGACTACATTTTATCTCTGTCCCGCCCACTCCCCTGACATTAGTCCAAAGAAGGGACCCGACCTGAAACGACACCCATTCCTTCTCTCCAGAAATGCTGCCTTACTCCAGCTTTTTATGTCTATCGCTAACATCAGCAGCTCTTTGTTTCTGCACAAGGAATTTACCTGTAGAGATCAGATTTAAAATCCTGACATAGAATGGAATGTTGTTCCTGAGGAAGAACCAGTTTTCCGAGTTTGCTTTCCCATTGTAACTCTTAGAGAACATGTCCAAAGAAGCTGAATGGTGCTTCACCAGGGTCTCATCCATACCCCGTAACACTGCTCTCTCTCCCCATCCCCGCACTCGCAACAAGGGCAGAGTCCCTCTGGTCCTCACCTTTCACCCCACCAGCCGGCAAATACAACACATAATCCTCCGCCATTTCCGCCACCTCCAACGTGACCCCACCACTCGCCACATCTTCCCATCTCCCCCCATGTCTGCCTTCCGCAAAGACCGCTCCCTCCGCAACTCCCTCGTCAATTCTTCCCTTCCCTCCCGCACCACCCCCTCCCCGGGCACTTTCCGTTGCAACCACAAGAAATGCAACACCTGTCCCTTCACCTCCCCCCTCGACTCCATTCAAGGACCCAAGCAGTCGTTCCAGGTGCGACAAAGGTTCACCTGTATCTCCTCCAACCTCATCTACTGCATCCGCTGCTCTAGATGTCAGCTGATTTACATCGGGGAGACTAAGCGGAGGTTGGGCGATCGTTTCGCCGAACACCTCCGCTCAGTCCGCAATAACCAACCTGACCTCCCGGTGGCTCAGCACTTCAACTCCCCCTCCCATTCCCAATCCGACCTCTCTGTCCTGGGTCTCCTCCATTGCCAGAGTGAGCAACAGCGGAAATTGGAGGAACAGCACCTCATATTCCGCCTGGGGACCTTGCGTCCGGATGGCATTAACATTGAATTCTCCCAATTTTGCTAGCCCTTGCTGTCTCCTCCCCTTCCTTAACCCTCTAGCTGTCTCCTCCCACCCTCCCATCCTCCCGCCCTCGGGCTCCTCCTCCTCCCCCTTTTCCTTCCTTCTCCCCCCCCACCCCCCATCAGTCTGAAGAAGGGTTTCGGCCCGAAACGTCGCCTATTTCCTTCGCTCCATAGATGCTGCTGCACCCGCTGAGTTTCTCCAGCAATTTTGTGTACCTTCGGTGCTCATGAGATATTCTTTTAATCATATAACCATATAACAATTACAGCACGGAAACAGGCCATCTCGACCCTTCTAGTCCGTGCCGAACACATAATCTCCCCTAGTCCCATATACCTGCGCTCAGACCATAACCCTCCATTCCTTTCCCATCCATATAACTATCCAATTTATTTTTAAATGATAAAAACGAACCTGCCTCCACCACCTTCACTGGAAGCTCATTCCACACAGCTACCACTCTCTGAGTAAAGAAGTTCCCCCTCATGTTACCCCTAAACTTCAGTCCCTTAATTCTCAAGACATGTCCCCTTGTTTGAATCTTCCCTTCTCTCAGTGGGAAAAGCTTTTCCACGTCAACTCTGTCTATCCCTCTCATCATTTTAAAAACCTTTATCAAGTCCCCCCTTAACCTTCTGCGCTCCAAAGAATAAAGCCCTAACTTGTTCAACCTTTCTCTGTAACTTAGTTGCTGAAACCCAGGCAACATTCTAGTAAATCTCCTCTGTACTCTCTCTATTTTGTTGACATCCTTCCTATAATTAGGCGACCAAAATTGTACAGCATACTCCAGAATTGGCCTCACCAAAGCCTTGTACAATTTTAACATTACATCCCAACTTCTATACTCAATGCTCTGATTTATAAAGGCCAGCACACCAAAAGCTTTCTTTACCACCCTATCTACATGAGATTCCACTTTCAGGGAACTGTGCACAGTTATTCCCAGATCCCTCTGTTCACCTACATTCTTCAATTCCCTACCATTTACCATGTACGTCCTATTTTGATTTGTCCTGCCAAGATGTAGCACCTCACACTTATCAGCATTAAACTCCATCTGCCATCTTTCAGCCCACTCTTCCAACTGGCATAAATCTCTCTGTAGACTTTGAAACTCTACTTCATTACCCGCAACCCCTCCTATCTTAGTATCATCTGCATACTTACTAATCCAATTTACCACACCATCGTCCAGATCATTGATGTACATGACAAACAACAGTGGACCCAACACAGATCCCTGTGGCACCCCACTCGTCACTGGCCTCCAACCTGACAAACAACCATCCACCATTACTCTCTGGCATCTCCCATTCAGCCACTGTTGAATCCATCTTGCTACTCCACCATTAATACCCAACCATTGAACCTTCTTAACCAACCTTCCATGAGGAACCTTGTCAAAGGCCTTACTGAAGTCCATATACACAACATCCACTGCTGTACCCTCATCAATTTCCCGAGTAACATCTTCAAAAAATTCAAGAAGATTAGTTAAACATGACCTTCCAGGCACAAATCCATGTTGACTGTTCCTAATCAGACCCTGTTTATCCAGATGCTTATATATATTATCTCTAAGTATTCTTTCCATTAATTTGCCCACCACTGACGTCAAACTAACAGGTCTATAATTGCTAGGTTTACTCTTAGACCCCTTTTTAAACAATGGAACAACATGCGCAGTACGCCAATCCTCCGGCACTATTCCCGTTTCTAATGACATTTGAAATATTTCTGCCATAGCCCCTGCTATTTCTTCACTAACTTCCCTCAATGTCCTAGGGAATATCCTGTCCGGACCTGGAGACTTATCCACTTTTATATTTCTCAAAAGTGTCAGTACTTCCTCTTCTTTGATCCTCATAGTTTCCATAGCTACCCTACTTGTTTCCCTTACCTCACATAATTCAATATCCTTCTCCTTGGTGAATACCGAAGAAAAGAAACTGTTCAATATCTCCCCCATCTCTTTTGGCTCTGCAGATAGTTGGCCACTCTGACTCTCTAATGGACCAATTTTATCCCTCGTTATCCTTTTGCTATTAATATAGCGGTAGAAACCCTTCGGATTTACTTTTACCTTACTTGCCAAAGCAACCTCATATCTTCTTTTAGCTTTTCTAATTTCTTTCTTAAGATTCTTTTTACATTCTTTATACTCCTCAAGCACCTCATTTACTCCATGCTGCCTATAACTATTGTAGATCTCCCTCTTTTTCCGAACCAAGTGTCCAATTTCCCTTGAAAACCATGGCTCTTTACAATTTTTACGATTTCCTTTCAACCGAACAGGGACATAAAGATTCTGTACTCTTAAAATTTCACCTTTAAATGTACTCCATTTCTCTTCGACATCTTTCCCATAAAACAAACTGTCCCAATTTACTCCTTTTAAATCCTTTCGCATCTCCTCAAAGTTAGCCTTTCTCCAATCAAAAATCTCAACCCTAGGTCCAGTTTTGTCCCTCTCCATAATTATATTGAAACTAATGGTATTGTGATCACTGGACCCGAACTGTTCCCCAACGCATACCTCTGCCACCTGACCCATCTCATTTCCTAACAGGAGGTCCAGTACCGCCCCTTCTCTAGTAGGTACTTCTATGTATTGTTGCAAAAAAACTATCCTGCACATATTTTACAAACTCCAACCCATCCAGCCCATTTACAGAATGTGTTTCCCAGTCTATGTGTGGAAAATTGAAATCTCCCACAATCACTACCTTGTGCTTACTACTAATATCTGCAATCTCCTTACATATTTGCTCTTCCAATTCTCGCTCCCCATTTGGCGGTCTATAATACACCCCTATAAGTGTTGCTACCCCTTTCCCATTTCTCAGTTCCACCCAAATAGCCTCCCTAGACGAGCCCTCTAATCTATCCTGCCAAAGCACTGCTGTAATATCTTCCCTGATAAGCAATGCAACACCTCCACCTCTTGCCCCTCCAATTCTATCACACCTGAAGCAACGAAATCCTGGAATATTTAGTTTCCAATCACAGCCCTCCTGCAACCATGTTTCACTGATCGCCACAACATCATACTTCCAGGTGTCAATCCAGGCTCTAAGTTCATCCACTTTTCTTACAATGCTCCTAGCATTAAAATATACACATTTAAGAAACCCACCCTCTCTTATTCTCTGATTATTTTCTTTTTCTTCTCTCTCCCCTACATTTTGGGTCAGAGTGCTACCATTCTCTGCCCCCTGCTTCACACACTGACTGCTAGCTTTCCCAATTTGAGTCCCTCCCCCCAACCATACTAGTTTAAAGTCTCCCCAGTAGCCTTTGCAAATCTCCTCGCCAGGATATTGGTCCCCCTTGAGTTCAAGTGCAACCCGTCCTTTCTGTACAGGTCGCACCTTCCCCAAAAGAGGTCCCAATGATCCAGTGGTTTTTACAGATAATTTGCTAACGCACTTTTTTGACGGATTTCTTCACATATATATTAAGGAGAGAAAATCCGCTTGGATTTAAATGTTTATAAGAGTATCGAATGTTGGTTGCATTGACTTCCAAAAAATCCATCTGTTATCTCTTTAAATAATTGCATGGGAGCCAGAACAGCCCCTTTTTTCCAATAAAAGAAATAACAACAATAATAATAATAATAATAATAATAATAATAATAATAATAATAATAATAATAATAATAATAATAATAATAATAATAATATCTGTTATTGTCATTGCACATTAGTGCAACGAGATTTAGTATGCAGCTTCCAACCGATGTTAAAAATAAATAAATAAATAAACTGCGACGTGACCATCTGAGGGAGACAGTCCAGGGGGGATGGGGGGCACTCAGCAGGGGTTAAGCAAAGGTCATTAAGCAAATGACCTTTGACACCTCGCTAAACGTCACATCCTGTTGGACAAAAGCTAGCAAAGTCTATGAAGGTGATAAAAAGCTTACAAAATCATTTAAAATATTTATAAAAACTTACTGGTGGAATAAAGAATGTAAGCACGTAAATCATTTTTAATTCATTCAAACTCTTAAAAATAAAGCCGAAACTTACTCAAATTATCAAATACATAGCAGATTTTCTTCACAAAAATCTAAAGAGAAGCAGTCATGTGCAACAATGTTTGTGTGGATTTCCGACCCTGTGCACAAAGGTGTAAATGCAACTCCATGTTCCCTTATTACATTCCTTCATGAGTCCCGCATCAGAAAGCAGTCAGAGAAACAGCATCAATCAAGTGAGTGACTATGGGACTTACAGGTTTGCCTCCAAGGGTGAGCATGCTAAGGTCAAGATATTTTGATCTGGACTGTTAGAATTATAGTCCTGAAAAAGACCATTCAGCCCATTAAGCCAAAGCCGACTGCTGGTGGATAAGTCCCGTCAAAAATCACGCCCATAGCTCTTTTTCCACACCCGTGCTTTGGTCTAAACCTCAGTGGCTGGATAACATCAGGTTATGATAAATAATTATTGGGGTCCCTGAAAGTGGCAAACAGGTAAAGGAGGCAAATGCAGCTACAGGGAGGCTGCAGCTACAGGGAGAGGTTGGAAATTTCTTCATGCAAGGAAGCAGAGGGTGGTGGTGGAATGTTATTTTTTTCAGGTTACAATCTGGGATTGCTGTTTGTAGTTTATGGAAACTATTTGAAAAAGAATGTACCTTGGTACACGTGACAATAATAATCAACCAAACTAAATTGGCAGGTGGCAATTAGACAATGAGGAAGGTTATCAAAAATTATAGCAGGATCTTGATCAGCCATGCAAGTAGGCCAAGGAATGGCTAATAGAATTTAACGTAGATAAGTGTGAGGTGTTGCATTTTGGCAAGGCAAACCAAGATAGGATCCTCAGTGAATGGTCAGACCCTGGGGGGGATTGTAGATCAGACGGATCCAGGTGCAGGTACATAATTCCCTAAAAGTGGTATCACAGATAGATAGGGGGGTAAAGAAGAATTATAGTACATTAGCCTTCATCCAGGGTTTTGCGTGTAGAAATTGAGATATTATGTTACCGTAGGATTATGTGCAGATAGATATGAGATGGTCTTGGTATTGTGTTCATCACAGACATTGTGGGCCAAAGGACCTGTTCTTGTGCTGTACTATGTTCTATATTTGCAGCATATTAGAATGAAGCCTACTGCCTGTTGGACCTGGTGGCCATGCTCTTAAAATGAATTAAGTGAGTTTAAAAAATGATTACCACTCTCAATATCTTTCCCTTGGTGTCCCATCCAGAGGTGTTAACTATGTGCCAACTTCCCAAGTGTTTCATTCACACTGCAGGATATCTCTCCCTTTCATAACTGCCCATTCAAAAAAACATTTGAGATTTTCATTGTGTGGGGGGGGGGGGGGGGGGGGCGCGCCGACATGGGGTCGATTGATTGGCTCCGGGGCGCGCCGATGCCGCCCACTATCTCCCCCCCCCCCCCCCACGTGGGGCCGATTGAATGGATTGGCTCCAAATTAACGCTCGATGGTCGATTGGTACGGCTCCCACGTGGGGGGAGCGCAGCTCCACGCCCCGACGACCGATTGGTCCGGCTGTTCCGGATAAGATCATGGTTTTCATTGTCAGGGGGTGGAATAGGGAAGAGGTTTCATTCATTGTGGGGGGGGGTGGGATGGGGGGAGGTAAGCATCAACGCCGTCACCCCCCCCCCCCCACCACATGTGGGGCTGGTTGATTTTCACAACAAGAACTGGTCAGCCGTGCCTGCGCAGTCGGGGGTTATGGGTGAGTAGTGGAATATTGCGTTGGGTGGAATATTGCCTTGGGGAACGAGTGGTGTTGGGTGACTAGGCCACCCTTGAGGGCTATGGGTGAGTGGTGGAATATTACGTTGGCCGATCAGGTTGCGTTGGGGGAACAGGCCGCCCATGGAGGCTTTGGGTGAGTGGTGGAATATATCGCATTGGGTGGAATATCGCCTTGGGGAATGGGTTGCGTTGGGGGATCAGGCCTCCTGTGGGGGCTATAGGTGAGTGGTGGAATATTGCGTTGGATGAGTGGTGGAATATTACGTTGGGGAACGGGACCCAACGGGTCCTACTTGGTCTAGAATATATACATATATATCTTATCTATATTACTAAAAGCCTGTTCTTGACCGGTTTTGGCCATCTGTGCTGAGATTTCCGAGAGAACGCCGCCACCTACGGCCGTCATTTTTGGCCACCTTGCTCAGATCCCCCCTCCGCCACATGTGTGCCGAGGATTTTTTCCGTCGATGAAAAATGACAGAGATATTAATGTTTTTACAAAATTTTCCATTCTCTCTGCTGCCCCCGCTGGTGGCAAGGGGGAGGGACTATAAAACCAGGAAGTGGTGTGCCTCACTCACTCTTCAAGATGGAGGAAGGCAGAGGGTCACGTTTCTCTGAGCTGTGAATAACACTGAACACATGTCCACTCAAATGTAAGTGCCCTTAGTGGTTCTAAAATGCTTGCAGAATGTGTCTATTGGTTCTAAAACTTGCAAAAAAAGTGTCTATTGGTTCTAAAACTTGCAAAAAAATGTCTATTGGTTCTAAAGCTTGCAAAAAAATGTCTATTGGTTCTAAAGCTTGCAAAAAGTGTCTCTATTGGTTCTAAAGCTTGCAAAAAATGTCTATTGGTTCTAAAGCTTGCAAAAAAAGTGTCTATTGGTTCTAAAGCTTGCAAAAAAGTGTCTATTGGTTCTAAAGCTTGCAAAAAAGTGTCTATTGGTTCTAAAGCTTGCAAAAAATGTCTATTGGTTCGAAAGCTTGCAAAAAATGTCTATTGGTTCTAAAGCTTGCAAAAAGTGTCTATATTGGTTCTAAAGCTTGCAAAAAATGTTTATTGGTTCTAAAGCTTGCAAAAAAATGTCTATTGGTTCTAAAGCTTGCAAAAAAATGTCCATTGGTTCTAAAGCTTGCAAAAAAATGTCCATTGGTTCTAAAGCTTGCAAAAAGTGTCTCTATTGGTTCTAAAGCTTGCAAAAAGTGTCTCTATTGGTTCTAAAGCTTGCAAAAAATGTCTCTATTGGTTCTAAAGCTTGCAAAAAAATGTCTCTATTGGTTCTAAGCTTGCAAAAATATGTCTATTGGCTCTAAAACTTGCAAAAATATGTCTATTGGTTCTAAAGCTGGCTTGGCTTGGGTGTGTCTTGAAATTGAAAGGCACTACTTACTGCAAATGGTGGCATGAAGTTGAAAGGCACTACTTACTGCAAATGGTGGCTTGGGAGCTTTGGCTTGAAGTTGAAAGGCACTATTACTGCAAATGGTGGCTTGGTTGCTTTGGCTTGAAGTTGAAAGGCACTACTTACTGCAAATGGTGGCTTGGTTGCTTTGGCTTGAAGTTGAAAGGCACTACTTACTGCAAATGGTGGCTTGGGTGTGGCTAGGGTGTGGCTTGAAGTTGAAAGACACCACTTACTGCAAATGGTGGCATGAAGTTGAAAGGCACTACTTCCTGCAAATGGTGGCTTGGGTGTGGCTTGAAGTTGAAAGGCACTACTTACTGCAAATGGGGGGCGTGGGTGCATTGGCCTGAAGTTGAAAGGCACTACTTACTGCAAATTGTGGCTTGAAGTTGAAAGGCACTACTTACTGCAAATGGTGGCATGAAGTTGAAAGACACTACTTACTGCAAATGGTGGCTTGGGTGCTTTGGTTTGCAGTTGAAAGGCAGTACTTACTGCAAATGGTGGCATGAAGTTGAAAGACACTGCTTACTGCAAATGGTGGCTTGGGTGCTTTGGTTTGCAGTTGAAAGGCAGTACTTACTGCAAATGGTGGCTTGGGTGCAATGGCTTGAAGTTGAAAGGCACTACTTACTGCAAATGGTGGCATGAAGTTGAAAGGCACTACTTCCTGCAAATGGTGGCTTGGGTGTGGCTTGAAGTTGAAAGGCACTACTTACTGCAAATGGGGGGCGTGGGTGCATTGGCCTGAAGTTGAAAGGCACTACTTACTGCAAATTGTGGCTTGAAGTTGAAAGGCACTACTTACTGCAAATGGTGGCATGAAGTTGAAAGGCACTACTTACTGCAAATGGTGGGTTGGGTGCTTTGGCATGAAGTTGAAAGCACTACTTACTGCAAATGGTGGCTTGGGAGCTTTGGTTTGAAGTTGAAAGGCACTATTACTGCAAATGGTGGCTTGGTTGCTTTGGCTTGAAGTTGAAAGGCACTATTACTGCAAATGGTGACTTGGGTGTGGCTTGAAGTTGAAAGACACCACTTACTGCAAATGGTGGCATGGAGTTGAAAGGCACTACTTACTGCAAATGGAGGCTTGGGAGCTTTGGCTTGAAGTTGAAAGGCACTATTACTGCGAATGGTGGCTTGGTTGCTTTGGCTTGAAGTTGAAAGGCATTACTGCAAATGGTGGCATGAAGTTGAAAGGCACTACTTACTGCAAATGGTGGCTTGGGAGCTTTGAAGTTGAAAGGCACTACTTCCTGCAATTGATGGCTTGGGTGTGGCTTGAAGTTGAAAGACACCACTTACTGCAAATGGTGGCATGAAGTTGAAATGCATTACTTACTGCAAATGGTGGCTTGGGTGCTTTGACTTGAAGTTAAAAGGCACTACTGTAAATGCACTTACTTCCTGTTTGCACTGTATATTGATTTTAGATAAAACGCTGTGATTTTTGGCCATCTTACTCCATCCCCCTCCGCTGAGCAGGTGCAGAGAATTCTTCCCATCAATGAAAAATAAAAGTGTTATTAGTTTTTTTTTAAATGTTGAGAATCTCTCTCCTGTCAATCACTCCATGAAAGCCACACCTTTTCCGGTGGGGGGGGGGGGGGGTGGGGTTATAAAACCCGGAAATGTGGGTGTGGCTCAGTCTCTGCAAGGGAGGAGGGAGAGGTCACGACTCGCTGTCTTTAGTGGCTCTGCACCCTACTTCAAATGGTATGAAACTGCACTTGAATTTGGTGGCCTTGCACCCTGCTAGAAGTGGTAAGAAACTGCACTTGAATTTGGTGGCCTTATACCCTGCTTGAAATAGAATTTCAAGGATTAGCCTTGAGTCAACTACCAGCCCACCAGCCGTGAGTGAGTGAGTTGCCAGCACAACAGGCTTGATTGACTGAGACGCCAGCCCAAGAATCCATTTGGCGCACAATTTGCATGCTAGCTCTCTGGAAACCAGTCCCTTCAGCCCACAACACCCATACTAGCGCTCCAGAAAGCCCCCCCCCCCCCACCCAACTGGCCACCAATATTAGAATTGGTGGAGAGGTGGAATATTGCGTTGGATGACAAGCCCTCCTGTGTGATGCTGGGACCCAACGGGTCCCACTTAGTCTAGTAACTATTGGATGTGTGTATGTATGTGTGGGTGTATAATCACATTGCTCAAAAAAACAACGTGCTAATGGTACCATTTTTACATATTCCGATAGAGATTTCTGCTGTGGTCAAAAAATTGCCTTATCTGAAAATTGAATGCTTTATTTCTCGAGTTATTTATGAAAATGTTCACAAATCTGAAATAGCTTTGAATATAAACGAGATGGTCTCGCTGATGATGTCACGATGGCTCTGCTCCGCGTGGCCTGCTCCGCTATGTTCCACGTCACCCCTTTGGGCGCCAGCTGCTCGCCGCCCACCCCGCCCGCTCAGCATCCGCCCCGTGGTGGAAAGGCTGCTGCTCTACGTCCTTGGTTGGTGCTACCTCTCTATCCCCTCCCCCTCCACCTCCTCCCTCTCTAGCCCCTCCCCCTCCTCTCTCCCTCTCTATCCCATCCCCTCCCCTCCCTCTATCCCCACCCCCTCCCTCTCCACCCCCTCCCTTTCTACCCCCTCCCTCTCTACCTCCCTCCTTCTCTGCCCTCCCCTCCTTTTCTGACCCCTCACTTTCTGCCCCCACTCCCTCCCTGCCCCCCTCCTTCTCTGCCCGACCCCTCCCTCTCTGCCAGACCACTCCCTTTCTGACCCCCTCTCTCTCAGCCCCCTACCTCTCTGGCCCCTTCCATCTCTGACCCCCCTCTCTCCCCCCTCCCTCTCTGCCCCCGCCTCTGCCCTGCCCTTCTGCCCCGCCCTTCCTTCTCTGCCCCCCTCCCTCACTGCCCACCCTCCCTCTCTGACCCCCTCCCTCTCTGTCCCCCGCCTCTCTGCCTGACCGCTCCCTCTCTGTACCCCCTCCCTCTCTAACACCCCTCCCTATCTCCCCCTCCTGCCCCCTCTCTGCCATGTTCCTCCCTCTCTGCCCCCCCTCCCTCTCTGCCCCCTCCCTCTCTGCCCGCCCCTCCCTCGCTGCCCCCTCCCTCTCTGCCCCCCTCTATGACTCCCCCGTTCTCTCTGCCCACTTCTCTCTCTGCTCCCCCTTCCCTCTATGCCCCCCTCCCTCTCCACTCCCCCCTGCCTCCCTCTCCCTCTCAGCCCCTCTCCCTCTCTGCCCCCCTCACTCTCTTCCCCTCCCTCTCTGCCCCCATCCCTTTCATCCCCCTCCTCTCTGCCCCCTTCCATCTCTGCCCCTCCCTCCCTCTCTGCCCCTCCTTCCCTCTCCTTCTACTGGAACCTATGTGTGCGTGGCGGAGTATTGCATCCGGGAACCAGCCCTCCCCTGTGACAGCTCGCCCTCCCCTCTCTCCTTCTCTAATCCCCCTCCCCCTCCCCCTCCCTCCCTCCCTATCCCCTCACCCTCTCTACCCTACCCCCTCTCTAGCCGCGCATGCGCAGTTGGGGGCTATGCGTGTGGATAGGGCGGGGGATGGGGTAAAAAGAGCGAATGAATAATATTAATATAATATCAAGAGGGGGTGGTTGGTGTGTGTGTGGGGGGTGGTTAGTGTGTGTGTGTGTGACGATGATAGCACACCCCCCCCCCCCCCTTGCAACCGCATGTCGAGGGCATGGGACCCAACGGGTCCCACTTTGTCTAGTAACTATTAAAACACTGATCGTGTGTTCGTGTGTGTGTGTGTGTGTGTGTGTGTGTGTGTGTGTGTGTGTGTGTGTGTGTGTGTGTGTGTGTGTGTGTGTGTGTGTGTGTGTGTGTGTGTGTGTGTGTGTGTGTGTGTGTGTGTGTGTGTGTGATCACATCTGCTAGAAATAACGATGCCCTATCTGTACAGTTTTGACATATTCTTGTAGAGATTTATCTGATGGACTCCGAAATTGTCTCATCTGAAAAATTCATGCATTATTTCTCAAGTTATTAATCAAAATGTTCAAAAATCTGAAAGAACGTAAAATCTGAAAGAAAATAAAACTGAACAGCTTTGGCTGATGACGTGATGACGTCACAAAGGCTGCACGCTGTGTTCACGCGTTGCGAGTGACGTAGCCTGGCCACCCACTCGCAGCGGCCGCGCCCCCCTCACTCGGGGTCCTCGGGTCCATGACCACCCGCCCGCTCATGGCATCCCTCGACTCCACGTCCGCCCGCTTCCTGTCTCAAAAAGATACTGCAAATTTCTTTACTGTGCTTACAGCTATGATGTCACAATGGGATTGTATTCCTGCTCATAACATTGTTGCTATCCAAGTTCATTGAGTCCTGCTAGCCCTAGCAAGTGCAAATGCATTTGTCTTAGTCACAGTACACTGAGTTCTGCTGGCTAGCAAGTGCAATTGGATTTTTTTTTAAGTTTAAAAATGAGGGAGAGTGAATAAGGCAAAATGAGCAGCCCCTGCGCAGTTGGGGGCTATTGGTGAGTGGTGGAACATTGCGTTGGGGGAACAGGTTGTGTTGGGGAAACTGGTGAGTGGTGGAATATTGCTTTGGGGAACGGGTTGCGTTGGGGTCCAGGCCTCCCGTGGGGGCTATGGGTGAGTGGTGGAATATTGCATTGGGTGGAATATTGCTTTTGGGAACGGGTTTCTTTGGGGGACCAGGCCTCCTGTGGAAGCTATGGGTGAGAGGTCGAATATTGCGTTGGGAGAATGGGTTATGCTGGGGTCCAGGCCTCCCATGGGGGCTGTGAGTGAGTGGTCGAATATTGTGTTGGGGGAATGGGTTGCGTTGGGGGACCAGGCCTCCCGCATGACAGGGACCTAATGGGTCCCACTCGGCCTAGTATCTATATCTATCTTCTATACTATTACTAAAACTCTCATCTTGACCACTTCCTGTTTGCTTTTTAAAAATAAATTGCGCAAGAATGGTACCCTTTATCGCTAGGATTTTTCGTCATGTTACTCAATGTTCTCTGCTCTAAGCGCACCAAGTTTTGTTCCAATCGGAGGAAATATACAAAAGTTATGAAGGTTTATAAAATCATGAGGTCAGCAGATTGGTCTTCTCGCCTTTCTGTCACCATGAAGGTAACGCTCCTTCCGGCACCCGCTGGAGAGAAAAAAAACCCAGAGGTGGGGCTGAGTCCACAACTAGTGTTGATTGAGTCAGTAAAAGTGTAGTCGGGAAAGACGCTGTGTGGAGTCGGGAAAGCCGCCGTGTGGAGTTGGGAAAGCCACTGTGTGGAGTCGTGAAAGCCACTGTGTGGAGTCGGGACGTGCTGTGTGGTGCCGCGGCCGATGGCCGCTGAGTGGATTCCCTCCACCCCCCTCCCTCATTTTGACTGAACATCGCCTCGTGTATGGGTGAGTGGTGGGGGAGGGGGACCCAACGGGTCCGCACCTGGTCTAGTATTCCATAAAGTCTTGAAGGGACACTGTTTGAATGATGCACTCAGATGAGAAGCTTGGAGCACGGTATTAGGATTTTACAGTTTACTGTGGGGAAGATCATGGAAGCTAAGGAATTGGTGTATCCAAAAGAGTTTCTTTAAGAGTCAAACAGGTCAAGTGTGTTTTATTGTCACATGTACTGAAGTGGTACAATGATATTTTTATTTGTAGCTGCATAACATGGTTGTAAACACAATACTCAATAGAATATATAATAAACAAGAATAAAAAAGTTCAATAATTTTTTTTTTTTAAACTATGTAGTGCAAAAAATAAAACAAAGCCTGCAGTACAAGGATATGAAAATAGCATATGGTTAGTCCAACTCAGGGAGGAACTGGCAGAGATCACAACTGGCATGGTCCAATTAAGGGATAAGGACGGCAAGGTAAGAGAAACTTGGTTGACCAAAGAGAAGGTACATTTGGTCAAAAAGAAAGATTATGCAAGGTTTAGAAAGTTGAAATCAGACATGGCCTTTGAAGAATGTAAAGCAAGCAGGAAAATAAAAATCAAGCAGGCAATTAGTAAGTACGTAAGTAAGTTTATTGGCCAAGTATTCACATACAAGGACTTTGCCTTGGTGCTCCGCCCACAAGTAAAAACATGACATACAGTGACAGTTACGAATGACTCAGAAAACACTAAACATTAACAATAATAAAACAGTAATGATAAAACACCATTGATCAAGCATGTGAACCAACAAAATACCAGATCAAAGGGAGGCTACAGATGTTTGGCTGTTGAGTAGAGCAACTACTCGTGGATAAAAACTGTTTTTATGTCCGGCAGCTTTGGCAATCCCGAGTCGCCTTCCAGAGGGAAGTGAAAAGGGTGTCCCAAGTGAAGGGGCAAAAAGGTGATAAAGTGCATTTGGTGCGTCAGATTAAAGAAAATCCCAAAGGTTTCATACATTCATTAAAAACATGACAGTAACTAGGGAGAAGGATAAATCTGTTTAAACACTCGTGGGTAAAATAAGGAATTTATGCTTGGTGTCAGAGGATGTAGGTTTGATAAATGAGTACTTTGCATTTGCCAAGAGGAAGATGACATGCAGGAACAGCCCCATGTGATCTCACCCGTAATTAATGACAATGCAAAGATCTTTATCGAGGCCTCTACAATTGCCTCTTTTGCCTCAATAATCTACAACAGAGCCCATCTGGCCCTGGGGATTCACACACCTTAAAACTTTGAGAGACCTCATACCACTTCTTCTTTAAAATAAGACAGAAACTCAGGCTAGGGTGCTTAGTCTAAATAAGGGGGATTATGAAGGTATGAGGACTGAGCTGATCAAAGTTGACTGGGATAGCAGACTCAAGAATAAGACGGTACATGAGCAGTGGTGTACGTTTAAGGGTATACTGTATAACCTTCAAGAAAAATTTATTCCTATGAAGAAAAAAAGGGGTAAGGGTAAGAACAGTCAGCCATGGCTCAGTAAAACTATAAAGGATAGTATTCGGCTGAAGGCAAGGGCATATAAGGTAGCCAGAGATAGTGGGAGGGTAGAGGATTGGGAAGCATTTAAAGGTCAGCAAAAAATAACTAAGAGATTAATTAAGACGGGGAAAATAGACTATGAAAGGAATTTAGCGAACAACATAAAAACTAATAGTAAGAGTTTTTATAGCTATATAAAAAGAAAAAGGGTGGCTAAGGTGAACGTTGGTCCATTGGAGGGTGAGACTGGAGAGTTGTTGGTGGGGAACATGGAAATGGCAAAGGCATTAAACGAGTATTTTGTATCAGTCTTCACCATAGAAGACACAAAAAATATTCCAACGCTGGATAAACAGGGGGCGGTAGGAATGGAGGAGCTAAATACTATTAAGATCACCAAGGAGGTGGTATTAGGGAAATTAATGAGACTGAAGGAGGATAAATCCCCTGGGCCTGATGGATTACATCCAAGAGTCTTGAGAGAGATAGCGGTGGGGATTGTGGATGCATTGGTGATAATTTTCCAAAACTCCCTGGAGGCAGGAACGGTCCCAGTGGATTGGAAAATGGCCAATGTAACACCTATATTTAAAAAAGGAAGTAAACAGAAGGCGGGTAACTATAGACCGGTTAGTCTAACATCGGTGGTGGGTAAAATGTTAGAGACAATTATTAAAGAAACACTAACGGGGCACTTGGATAAACATGACTTCATCGGACAGAACCAGCATGGTTTTGTGAAGGGGAAGTCCTGTTTAATGAATCTGCTCGAATTCTTTGAGGAAGTAACAACCCGGGTGGATAAAGGGGAACCGGTGGATGTGGTATACTTGGACTTCCAAAAGGCTTTTGACAAGGTGCCACATAAGAGACTATTGCTAAAAATAAAAAATTATGGGATTGGGGGTAATATATTAGCATGGGTAGAGGATTGGCTAACAAATAGGAAGCAGAGAGTGGGGATAAATGGTTCATACTCGGGATGGCAACCGGTAACTAGCGGGGTTCCGCAAGGGTCGGTGCTGGGACCCCAGTTGTTCACAATTTATATAAATGATTTGGAGGAGGGAACCAAGTGTAATATATCAAAATTTGCGGACGATACAAAAATGGGAGGAAAAGTAGGGGATGAGGAGGATAGGAAGAGTCTGCAAAAGGATATAGATAAGCTAGGTGAGTGGGCAACAACTTGGCAGATGAAATTTAATACTAATAAATGTGAAGTCATTCACTTTGGGAAAAAAAATGATAGGGCAAGTTATTTTCTAAATGAGGAGGAGCTGCGTTGTAATGCAACGCAAAGGGATCTAGGGGTATTAGTACATGAATCACTAAAAGTTAGTATGCAGGTGCAGCAAGCAATCAGGAAGGCCAATGGAGTTTTGGCCTTTATTGCTAGGGGGATTGAGTATAAAAACACGGAGGTCTTGCTGCAGCTGTACACAGTATTAGTGAGACCACATTTGGAATACTGTGTACAGTTCTGGGGTCCATACTTAAGAAAGGATGTACTAGCCCTGGAGGCAGTGCAGCGAAGGTTTACAAGATTAATTCCTGCAATGAGGGGATTGACATATGAGGAAAGGTTAAGTAGGCTGGAACTCTACTCTTTGGAGTTTAGAAGAATGAGAGGCGATCTCATTGAAACATATAAGATCGTGAGGGGCCTTGATCGGGTGGATGCACCGAGGATGTTCCCAATGATCGGGGAAACTAGAACTAGGGGACATAGTTGCAGAATAAGGGGGGGCTCTTTTAAAACTGAGATGAGGAAGAACTTCTTCACCCAGAGGGTGGTTAATTTATGGAATTCACTGCCCCAGGGAGCAGTGGAAGCAGAAACTTTAAATATATTTAAGACTAAAATAGATGGTTTTTTAGCTGCCAAGGGGATAAGGGGCTACGGGGAGAGGGCAGGGATATGGACCTAGGTATGGTTAGTATAGTAAGACCTGAGTGATCTCCTGGACAAGTGTCGATCGCCTGGATTGGGGTCGGAGAGGAATTTCCCGGATTTTTTTCCCGAATTGGACCTGGGTTTTTATCCGGTTTTTTGCCTCCCCCAGGAGATCGCGAGGTTCTTGGGGTGGAGAGGGGTGATAGCGGTATAAAGGGGAGGGTAGTGTCTTGTGTTCTGTGTCTTGTGTCTACTGTTTGTGGGTAAGTGTGTCTGTTTAGTGTTCAGCCATGAGCGAATGGCGGTGCGGGCTCGACGGACCTGGTGGTCTACTCTCGCACCTACTTTCTATGTCTATGTTTCTATGTTTGAGATCAAGGAGGAGTGGTACGAGGTCTCTCAAAGTTTTACGGTGTGTGAATTCCCAGGGCCAGATGCGCTCTATTGCAGATTATTGAGACAAAAGAGGCGACTTCCGCGTTCAAACTTGTGCCATTGACGGTTTAACCCTCCCCCAACTGCGCAGGCGTGGCTGACGGGTCTCCGTTGTGACGCAAGAGATCCCCGTTGTGACACGAGTCAAAATGGCGATCTCAAAATGGCGGTGGACCCGGCAACCCACCACATTTGGAAGAGAATGGGGTGATTGGGGACAGACAGCATAACTTTGTCCATGGCCGGTCATGTCTTACTAACTTGATTGAGCTTTTTGTGGAAGGTGATCAGCAGTCAATGTTGTTTATGTAGATTTTAGTATGGCATTTGGCATCAGTCCCGCATGATAGGCTCATCCAGAAGATTTAGATGCATGTGATTCTCAGTGACTTGGTAGTTTGGATTCAGAACTAGTTTACCTATAAAAGCAGAGGGTTATCATGGAAAGGAGTTATTCTAGCTGGAGGTGCATGATCAGTGGTGTTCAGCATGGTTATTGCTGGAACCTTTAGTATTTATGATATATATGTGTGGGTGGGTTAGTCAGTAAATTTTCAGACAACACAAATATTGGAGTTATTGGACAGTGTGGAAGGCTGCCAAACAATGCAGTGGGATTTAGCTTAGTTACAGATGTGGGTGGAGAAATGGCAGATGGAGTTTAATCAAAGCAAATGTGAGGTGCTTCACCTTGAGAGGTTGCAAGTTAATGGCAAGACCCTTGACAGCATTGATGTACAGGAGTATTAGCTCCCTGACAGTGGCAATACAAGTAGTTAAAGAAGGCGTATCTTACGCATGCTTTCATCGGTCGAGGCATGGTGTACAAGATACAGAATTGGCTTCATTAGAGGAAGCGGTGGTGATGGATGGTTGTTTATCGACTGCAATCCTGTGACTAGTGGTGTGCCTCAAGAAACGGTGCTGTGCCCATTGCTGTTTGTGGTTTATAACCAACCATTTGGATGAGAATGTACGCGGTATGATTAAGTTTGCAGATGCCACTAAGATAGTTAATGCCATAGTGAGGATGGTTGCCAAAACAGACCTCTCGGCCCAACCTGCCAACACAGACCAACATGCCCTATCTCCACTAGTCCAACTTGCCTGTGCTCGGCCCATAACCATCCTAACCATGTACCGGTCCAAATGTCTCTTGTTATGATAGTGCCTGCTTCAACTATTTCCTGCACCAGCTCTTTCCATATACCCACCAAAAAAAAACCCCATCAAGCTCCTATAAAATCTTTCTCCCTCCCGACCTTAAACTTATGTCCTCTGATTCTGAGTGCCTCCGTGATGGATTCTTAGAGCAGCTAGTATTGGAGCCTACCAAGGAGAAGGCAATTCTGGATTTAGTGTTGTGCAATTAACCTGATTTGATAAAGGGAACTCGAGGTAAAGGAGCCATTAGGTGGTAGTGGCCATAATATGATAAGTTTTAATTTACAAATTGAGAGGGAGAAGGGTAAATTGGAAGTGTCAGTATTACAGTTGAACAAAGGGGACTATGGGGCCATGAGGGAGGAGCTGGACAAAATTTACTGGAAAGATACACTAGCAGGAATGACAGTGGAAAAACAATGGCAGGTATTTCTCGAGATAATACAGAAGGTGCAGGATTAGTTCATTCCAAAGAGGCAGAAAGATTCCAAGGGAAGTAAGGGGCGACCATGGCTGATAAGTGAAGTCAAGGAGAGTATAAAAATAAAAACGTATGACTTAGGGAAGATGAACGGGAAGCCAGTGGATTGGGAAACTTTTAAAGAGCAACAGAAGATAACTAAATAGACAATACGGGGAGAAAAGATGAGGTACGAAGGTAAGCTAGCCAAGAATATAAAGGAGGATAGTAAAAGCTTATTTAGGTATGTGAAGAGGAAAAGATTAGTTAAAAAGTTGGACCCTTGAAGACTGAAACGGGTGAATTTATTATAGGGAACAGGGAAATGGAGTTCAACAGGTACTTTGGATCTGTCTGCACTAAGGAGGACACAAACAATTTCCCTGATGTACTAGTGGCCAGAGGATCTGGGGTGATGGAGGAACTGAAGGAAATTAGGCAGGAAATGGTGTTGGACAGACTAATGGGACAGAAGGCTGATAAATCCCCAGGGCCTGATGGTCTGCATCCCAGGGTACTTAAGGAAGTGGCTATAGAAATCGTGGACGCATTGGTGATCATTTTTCAATGTTCTATAGACTCAGGATCAGTTCCTGTGGATTGGAGGGTAGCTAAAACAGGGAATTATAGACCAGTTAGCCTAACATCGATGGTGGGAAAGAAACTGGAGTCAATTATAAAAGATGAAATAGCGGCATATTTAGATAGCAGTAACAGGATTTGTCCGAGTCAGCATGGATTTATGAAGAGAAAATCATGCTTCACTAATCTTCTGGAATTTTTTTAGGATGAAACTAGGAAAATGGACAATGGAGAGCCAGTAGATGAAGTGTACGTGGAATTTAAGAAAGCATTTGATAAGGTCCCACATAGGAGATTAGTGGACAAATTTAAAGCACATGGTATTGTGCTTTACAGAGCTACCAGCCTTGGAGGGCATCTACCACACACGGTGCCTCAGGAAGGCCGTCAGCATCCATAAAGACTCATCACACCCCTGTAACAGACTGTTTGAACTACTTCCCTCCGGCAGACGTTACAAGGCCTTCTACGCCCGAACCTCCAGACCCAGAAACAGCTTTATTCCAAGAGCTATAGCGGCTCTGAACCGGCCCTGCTGAGTGCCCCCCACCCCCCCTGGACTGTCTCCCTCGGATGGCCACGACACACAGCTTATTTATTTATTTTACTTTTCTTTTTCATCGGTTGGAGCTGCATACTAAATCTCGTTGCACTGACGTGCAATGACAATAAAAGATATTATTATTATTATTATTATTATTATTATTATTATTATTATTATTATTATTATTATTGGGGGGTCCATAGATATGGATAGACTTGGCAGACAGGAAACAAAGAGCAGGGATTAATGGGTCCCTTTCATAGAAACATAGAAAATAGGTGCAGGAGGAGGCCATTCGGCCCTTCGAGCCAGCACCGTGGCTGATTATCCCCAATCAATGACCCTTCTCCTGCCTTCTCCTTGATACCCTTTGATTCCATTAGTCCCTAGAGCTCTATTTAACTCTCTCTTAAATTCATCCAGTGATTTGCCCTCCACTGCCCTCTGTGGCAGGGAATTCCACAAATTGTGGAATTCAGAATGGCAGGCAGTGACTAATGGTGTACCGCAAGGCTTGATGCTCGGACCGTAGCTATTTACAATATACATCAATGATTTAGATGAAGGAATTCAAAGTAACATTAGCAAATTTTCAGATTGCACAAAGCTGGGTGGTAGTGTGGACTGTGAGGAGGATGCTGTGAGGATGCAGGGTGACTTGGACAGGTTGGGTGAGTGGGCAGATGCATGGCAGATGCAGTTTAATGTGGATAAATGTGAGGTTATCAACTTTAGTGGGAAAATAGGAAGGCAGATTATTATCTGAATTATGTCATGGGAAAAGGGGAAGAACAATGAGATCTGGGGGTCCTTGTTCATCAACCACTGAAAGTAAGCATGCACGTAAAGCAGGCAGTGAAGAAAACAAATGGCATGCTGGCCTTCATAACAAGAGGAGTTGCGTATAGGAGCAAAGAGGTCCTTCTGTAGTTGTACAGGGCCCTAGTGAGAACACACCTGGAGTATTGTGTGTAGTTTTGGTCTCCAAATTTGAGGAAGGACATTCTTGCTATTGAGGAAGTGCAGCGTAGGTTCACACGGTAAATTCCCAGGATGGCGGGACTGTCATAGGTTGGTTCTGGACTCCCCCAACATTGGTAACATGTTTCCTCCCTCTAGCGTGTCTAATCCCTTAATAATCTTATGTTTCAATAAGATTCCCTCTCATCCTTTAAATTTCAGTATACAAGCCCAGCCACTCCATTCTATCAACCTATGACAGTCCCGCCATCCTGGGAATTAACCGCATGAACCTACGCTGCACTCCCTCAATAGCAAGAATGTCCTTCCTCAAATTTGGAGACCAAAACTACACACAATACTCCAGGTGTGGTCTCACTAGGGCCCTGTACAACTACAGATAGAATGGAGTGGCTGGGCTTGTATACTCTGAAATTTGAAGGATGAGAGGATATCTTATTGAAACATAAGATTATTAAGGGATTAGACACGCTAGAGGTAGGAGACGTGTTCCCAATGTTGGGGGTGTCCAGAACCAGGGGGCACAGTTTAAGAATAAGGGGTAGACCATTTTGAACGGAGATGAGGAAAAAACTTTTCACCCAGAGAGTTACGAGTCTGTGGAATTCTCTGCCTCAGAAGGCAGTGGAGGCCAATTCTCTGGATGCTTTCAAGAGAGAGTTAGATAGAACTCTTAAAGATAGTGGAGTCAGGGGATATGGGGAGATGGCAGGAATGGGGTACTGAATGTGGATGGTAGACAAAAAAATTGAATGTGCATGATCAGCCATGATCACAATCAATGGAGGTTCTGGCTCGAAGGGCCGAATGGCACCTATTGTCTATTATTGTGTAGTCTCAATTTCCCCTATTCTGGGCAAAGGACTCTGGATTTACCCAATCTATTCCTCCTATGATTTTGTACACTTCTATACCCAATACTCTGATGAAGGCCAATGTGCCGAAAGCTGTCTTGACCACCCTATGTGTGCCTTGACCACTCCCAAGTGGGACGCCACTTTCAAGGAACCATGTAGCTGCACTACTCGTTCCCTATGCTGTACAACACTCCCCAGAATCCTCCCATTTACCGTGTTGATCCTGCCCTTGTTAGACTTCCATAAAATGCAACACCTCACATTTCCCTATTTTAAATTCCATCAACCGTTCCTCAGCCCACCTGCCCAACCAATCAAGGTCCTGCTGCAATTGTTGACACCCATCTTCACAACCTACACTTCCACCCACTTTAATCTGTCATCTGCAAAATTTCTAAACATGCCTTATATGTTCTCATCCAAATAATTGATCTGGATGACAAACAGTAATGGGCCCAACACTTAACCCTGCGGCACACCACTAATCACAGACCTTCAGTCCAAAAGCAACCTGCCGACATCACTCTCTGTTCTCTTTGATGAAGCCAATTTTCAAGCAAGTCAGCTATCTCTCGTTGGATCCCATGCGATCTAACCATCCTGACTAGCCTACCATGCGGAACCCTGTCAAGGGTAGTCAGGATGGTTAGATCACATGGGATCCAACGAGAGATAGCTGCCTTGCTAAAATCCATTGATATGTCTACCGTCATCAACCATTTTGGTCGCAACGTCATAAAATCTCAGATTCTTGAGACACCAATCTCTCATGTACAAAACTGCGCTGACTGCCCCTAATCAGCCCTTATCCAACTAAACGCAGATGGCACACTGGCCTGCAGCTCCCAGGCTTGACCTTGCAGCTCTTCTTAAATACAGGCACACCATTTGCTGGCCTCCAGTCATCTGGCACCTCACCTGTAATTAATGACATCAATTACAGCCTGGGCACCTGCAATTTCCTCTCTGGTTTCCCACAGTCTCCTCTGATATATCTGATCAGGTTCTGGGGAATTCTCTACCTTCATATGCATTAGGACGTTCTGCACCTCCTTCACCATAATACTGACTGCCCTCAGACAGTTCTATTGACTACACCAAGTTCCCCAGTCCTCTGGTCTTTCTCCACATTAAAAAGAGGAGAAATACTTAAGGGCCTGTCCCATGTGGCCGTCATTTACGTGACAGGCCGGTAGTGACTTACACGTGACAGTCACGCACATCATCACCCGTCATCATGCGCCTTACAATATTTTCTCTGCTCTGCAAGTAGAATTAGTCAGCGTATTGACATCATTTGTTAAGTGAAACATTGATAACATTATTGTTTGCTGGAAAAATTCATTTACTTTTAAACTTTCTGAATTACTCCCAACAACACAAAATAGTATTCCATTGAAGCAGTTTGAGGGTTTGAACCCAGCTTAAGAATTAGTTTGCAATTTTTTTTACAAATGGTGTTAGTAAAATTGGTGGTGGTTATTTTTTAAATAAACTAATTTGGTTACTAGTGTTCTTTAAGGATATAAAATCTGCAATCCTTACCTGGATGATAACTTTTGAAACATCCTTAACAAAGGATGTTTCAAAAATACTTATTACGGTGTTACTCTGAAGGCATTACTCTGAAAGCATCGATGGTTACGGCGTAATTATTTTCTCATTGTGGCCAACTGCGTATGGGCGGCGAGCGGTGGCGCATGGTTACGCACGGTGACGTATTCATGCGTCACCACGCCCTACATGTACGAGGTCAGGATGTCAGCGTGCGATCACAGTACGTCCACGTGCGTAAGCGATACGCCACGCCGGAGCAGCATGAAATCCTGGAGCGCCCCACGATACCGCGCGCAACTCCATACTCCATGCCTTTCCATGCGCCCGTCCCGCGCTACCCACATGCTACCCGTGCGTCACAACGCGACGACTAAATTTTTGGAGGTCGCCTAAATGGCGGGCAACTGACAGCCAAGTAGGACAGGCCCTTTAAGGACCTTGTGACCATCTCCTGTGACCACACACACCGTTAATTGCTTTGATTCATGAATGGTCCCATTCTCTCTGTGGTTGCCTTTCCCCTTTTTGTACATTAAAAACTCTTGGGAATATTCTTAATATTATCTGTCAGAGCTATCTTCTGTCCCTTTTTTGCCCTCCTGGTTCCCTCTTTTAGCTTGCTCCTCCGTTCCTGATACTCTTCCAGGGATATACTTAATCTCACCTGCCTATATCTGTCCCATGCCACCTCCTTATTTTTGACCAAAGCTTCAATTTCTCTTGTTATCCAAGCTCTCTTACACCCACGTGACTCACCCTTCACTCTAACAGGAACATGCATGGCCTAGACTCCTGTCACCACTCTTTTTAAAAACATCCCACTTTCCTGCCATTCAATTTCCATCAAATAACCTGCTCTAATCAACTTGAACAGGTTCATAACTAATTTCTTCAAAATTTGTCTTGTCCCAATTTACAATTTTAACTCGTGTCCATCCATAACTATCCTAAACTTAATTGAACAGTGGTCGCTAGTCCCTAAAGGCTAATTCACGAACACCATTCACTTGCTCCTCACAATTTCCCACGACTAGATCAAGCGTCTCCCATTGCCCTCTCCCGTGTAGGGCCTTTTTAAATACTGCCGGAGGACATGCAGTAGATAAATGTGTGGAATTGGGATTATTTCCTTGTTTTCAGGAAGTGACATAGAAGCCACATGCAGCAACCCTCTGGCGTTATGGGAGATGCCCTTTAAAAATGACATGAACATGGGAAGCAGACAGTGTAATCAGAGGTAATTGGAGATTCTTCTGTCCATTCCTGAGATCTTATGGCAGCATGGTCCCCTTCCTCCGAGCAATTTGACCCTGCTCTCAATCTAGTGGTAGATGCAAATCTTGCAGTACCAGCTCCATATCGGAGTCAACATTGTTTTCTTTGCTGGTTTTGACCTCTACAGTGAAAAGTTTTGTTTTTTATCTTGCTATCAGATCAGATAATACTATACATAAATATTGAAATTTCAGACCCAAGACATCACCTATTCATGCTGTTGAGTTGACCGGGGTGTCAGGGGTTGTGGGGAGAAGGCAGGAGTTGAGAGGGCAAGATAGATCAGACATGATTGAATGGCAGAGTAGACCTGATTGGCTGAATGGACTAATTCTGCTCCTATAACCTATGAACATATGAAGTAATTCTTGTGTTTTTGTTTGTAAACTACCATTTGTTATCCCTTGTTTCTTAATAAGAAAAAACTTGCTTTTTAAGGGAATGGTTACAGGTGATCCCTGCACTCTTTGTCAGCTTCCATTTCCTTTTCCAGAGGTCAGGAGCTACTTTCTCCTGCACCTTGAGTGCAACCACCTCGCTAAAACTCATATATCTGATGCTCTCAGCATCCAAGATGATCAGCAATGATATATTCAAGAACATTTTGAATAGTTTAATATTAGATAAAATATTTATTAAATTACCTTTCCTGTAAAAGATATGGGAGCAGAATCAGGCCATTCAGCCCACTGAGTCTTCTCTGCCATTCAAATCATAGCTGATCTATTTTTCCCTCTCAACCCCATTCTCCTGCTTTATACCCATAACCTTTGATGCCCTTCCTAATCAAGATCGCATCAATCTCCGCCTTAAAAATACCCATTACCACACCACAGCCATCTGTAGCAATGAATTCCTCAGATTCACCACCCTCTTGTTATTGAAATTTCTCCAAGACTTCATTCTGAAGGTGCATCCTTTTTATTCTGAGGCTGTGCCCTCTGGTTCTAGACTCTCCCA
Organism: Amblyraja radiata; assembly: GCF_010909765.2. Lineage (NCBI taxonomy): Eukaryota > Metazoa > Chordata > Chondrichthyes > Rajiformes > Rajidae > Amblyraja > Amblyraja radiata. The sequence continues at coordinate 125,514,992 of NC_045957.1, read as the reverse complement.
TTAATGGAAACATCCTTTCCATATCCACCCTATCTAGGCATTTCATTATTCTATAGATCAATTAGATGTCCCACTCACCCTTCTAAGTGTAATGAGTACAGGCCCAAAGCCTTCAAACAGTCCTCATACATTAATCCAATCATCCACGTGATTATTCTCGCCTCTGGATCCTCTCCAAAACCAGCACATCCACCCTGGAGAGCTGCTCACAGTATTCCAGATGTGGCCTTACCAGCATCTGATAAAGCCTCAACATTACATCCTAGGTTTTATATTCTAGTCCCCTCAAATTGAATGCAGCATTGCATTTGCCTTCCATACCGCTGACTCAACCTGCAAATTAACCCTTGGGAATCCTGCACCAGCACTCACAAGTCCCTATGCACCTCCAATATCCGAATCCTCGCCCGATTTAGAATATAGTCTATGCCCTTATTCCTTCGACTACAGTGCATGATGGTACACGTCCCGATACTGTATTCCATTTGCCACGTCCTTGCCCACTCTCCCAGTCTGTCCAAGTCCTTCTGCAGCATTCCTGCATCCGTAACTCTACCTGTCCCTCCATCTATCTTCGTATCATCTGCAAACTTGGCCATAAAGCTCAATCAGATCATCAATACATTACATGAAAAGTAGTGGAGCCAACACTGACCCCTGTGGAACACCACTAATCACTGACAGACAACCAGAAAAGGCCTCTTTTGTTGCAGCTCTTTGCCACCTGCCAGTTGGCCAATCTTCTAACCATGCTAGTACCTTCCTTCTAACACTATGGGGCCCTACCTGGTTTAGCAGCCTCGTGTGCGGCACCTTAAAGGCGTTCCACACTGATTCTTTTTTGCCTAACTTGCTTGTTACTTCCTCAAAAAACTCCAACAGATTTGTCAGAGCTCCAGACAGAGTGAAACAAAACTTACCTCCGGAATCAGTTCAAGGGTATCTCGAGTAATTTCAAATATTTTTTTGGCTTCTGCTTCATAAGTAATTTTTGTTCCCAGTGGTGCATTAACTTGTGTAACAACAAAATTTCGAGTTGCATTGCAGCATTTCTCCAACTGTGATCTGGAAAGCAAAACATTTTGTGTCGTTTTGTGCCATTGACTGTCGTCCATGATGTAAATCGCAACATCTTCACTTTGAGGTCAGGAGATTCAAAGTTCAATTTCAAGATTTGCATCAGAAGTCTAGGCCAGCACTGATGATGGTACATTTTTTTAAATTAAAAACTTTGACAAGACAACATTTCTCGATGATCCAATGGCATTACTGAAAAAGCGTAGGCTTGGTTATACTCACTCCTACAAACTTTTCAACCTTCACCCATAATTCATACCAATAAAAATATGGTTCCTAGAAACATGGTAGAAACATGGTAGAAGCTGTCAATCTTAAGAAGCAAGAGGCTGTAATATGATCTGTAGATAAGGTATTGCTGAATCTTTGGTTTTTGGAGTATATATATGAAATAAGATCACTGCCCCTGTGTGTGGGGATGAGAACTGTATAGTCTGCAATCTGCATACTGTTAAGAGTTTTACCACACCCGCCTGGCGAAATACAGATTGTACTGCTTGATCACTGATTATATTTGCGTTTTTGTCTGTTTAAGAATACTGAACCACTACACCTGCACGTCTTTGGAATGTGGGAGGAAATCAGAGCACCCGGATAAAACCCATGCGGTCACAGTGAGAATGTACAAACTTTGTATGGACAGCATCCGTAGTCACGATCGAACCCGGGACTCAGGCAGCAACTCTGTCCCTGTGCCACTGTGCCGTCCAGATTCTCTTGGAATGAATCCAGAATTTTCTTGGCATAATTTATGGGACGACAGATGGCACAATGGGCTAAGTGTTCGGCTGGCAACCGGAAGGTAGCTGGTTCGAATCCCGCTTGGAGTGCATACTGTCGTTGTGTCCTTGGGCAAGACACTTCACCCACCTTTAATAACTATAATAATAATAACTTTATTTATAAAGCACTTTAAACAACTGCAGTTGCCACAAAGTGCTGTACATGAGAACTCATGAACAAAAAGCTATTACAAACAATTAAAAACCATTAAAAACCGTAAAACGAAGGACTATAAAAAACACACTAAAAATTAAAAGACATTAAAAGCACTAAAAACAGGAGCAATGCCTCAGCCAGTGTCGAAAGCCAAAGAATAAAAATGTGTTTTTAGGGAGGATTTGAAGATGGACAGTGAGGGGGCCTGTCTGATGTGCAGCGGCAAGGTGTTCCAGAGTGCCGGAGCAGCAACAGAAAAGGCTCTATCCCCTCTGAGCTTCCGCTTAGACCTTGGTACCTCAAGGAGCAGCTGATCAGCTGACCTGAGGCACCGGGCAGGAGCATATAGGTGGAGCAGCTCAGAGTGGTAAGGTGGGGCGAGCCCATTCAACGATTTAAAAACAAATAAAAGAATTTTGAAATGAACTCGAAAGTGCACTGGGAGCCAGTGAAGGGAGGCCAAAATTGGCGTAATGTGCTCCCTCTTTCGAGTTCCGGTCAAAAGGCGAGCGGCAGCATTTTGAACAAGCTGGAGACGAGCCAATGAAGCTCGTGCGACTCCAGAGTAGAGTGCGTTACAGTAATCCAGCCTAGATGTAATAAAGGCATGGATTACTGTTTCAAAATGCTGCCGCTCGAGAATGGGCTTCACCTTTGCCAGCTTCCTTAGGTGAAAGAAGCCTGTGTGTGTCCTTGGGCAAGACACTTCACCCACCTTTGCCTGTGTGTGTGGATGTAATTATGTGAAGCACTTTGGGGTCAATGCAAGTTGACTAAAAATGTGCTATATAAATAAAGACATTATTATAAGGTGAGGAAAGAAACCACCTACTATCACTTACTGAACTTCCCCAGCTGATTCCTTCTACAGATCACCAACACACCTCTCTACCCACAATGTATTTTATTTGCACAGAATAAAATGTTATTTTTCAAAGTCTCTGGGCTCAAAACCTCTGATTTTACTTCGGAGTCACGTGAGTGACTACGTGAAGAGCCCGCTCAGCATGCATGCGCGGCATTGCGTTCAGCAGTGCAACAGCGGCCGCATCGGGAGTCAGGCGCTCCCGCTACGGAGTGAAAGAACGGACCGTCAGGTAAGCTCTGAGGACGGGTTTTCTTTCACAGGGAGCCTTCTGCTTTATTTCAGGCAGAGAAGAAAGGCTCTTGGACAAACCTGTTCCCCGCTCGACTCCACGGAGGAGCGTTCCATCTGGGGGGGGCAGCAACAAGGCGGTAGGACCGCTTACCGGGCGCTCCGCTATCCCCGACACCGTGCCGAGCCCAGCCCGCTAGCGCCTGAGCAGCAGGCTGGAAGTAAAGCTACCGAAGAAGCGTCCGGCCGGTGGCTTCCGACTTGTCGGACGGGGACGTCTCTCCACCCGCACGGGGAGGGGAGACAGCCGCCTGAGCCGCATGGAGCGGCTCCTGGAGCAGGAGCTCCAGCGAGACGCGTTTCATGAGGGGCGCTCTCGCAGGGGGAGTTCAGGCACTCCCTCCACAGTGCCTTCTGCACTGTCCATTGCTTCCTCCTTACCCGAGGGTAGCTTTGGTGACCTGGACTGGGCTGGTCAAGAAGAGGGGACACTGGCTGAAGATGTCGGGAGTATGCAAGGGGTGCAGGAACAGGAAGAGCTGCTAGGTGTGGTGGACCGCTACGTGGCAGCCCCATGTGCAGGAGGCCGTTAAAGGCCAAACCAGCGGCCAGCATTAACCACCTCTCCAACAGGCCCCTACAGGAGCAGGTGGTCAATGAGGCCTTAGAAACGTATACAGCTCCAGAGAACTGTGAGTCCCTTAAAGTGCCGGCTGTAAACAACCAAAAGTGGGGGCACGTTGGGGCAAATATTCGGAACCAGGAGCTAAAACTGCAGCGGATCCTCAGGCTCCTGACGTCAGCCGTCACATCGCTCGTTCCGTGGACAAATACGGAGATGACCACAACCTTCGTAAACAAATCATAAAACCTGCCATAAAATCCTAAATTTGCGGGGTTGTGCAAAACCCCAGCCACTGAGCCAGACCCACTGCTCTTTGGCAAAAACCTCACAAAGCATATGAAGGATATGGAAGAGGCCTTAAAAAACTTTCGGTCTCATGAGGGCAGGCCCGGGACGAGCAAACCAAAAACAATAATTCCTAAGCAGCAGCACCCCATCGCGTCCATCAGTCGATGTCTACCATATGGGACTGGTGTAAAGCTCGGGGTCCGCATTCTATCCCCGGAAGTCTTCTTTAGACCAGGGCCCAGAGCGGACCCCATGGAAAATGCGCCACCCCCCAACATCACCGCCACGTCAGACAACGTGCAAGACTCGTTGGACCGGCAGGAAACAGAAGAATACCCATAACCATGGAGGTAGGTGGGTCTGGTTCCTACCAGCGTATAGAAAATAGGGGCTTAATGCTAACAGGGGGGAGATTACACCTGTTTAAAGAAGCACGGGAGTCTATCACGAGTGATCAGTATATACTCAATGGCATTAGTGGATACAAAATACAATTCATACTAGAAAAATTGCCACCAGTTCAACATTCACCCCAGAGGGTATTTTCCCCTCTCCGTTAAAGAAACGAGAGGGACAAGCTGAACTGGTGAGACTAATTACAAAGGGTATCATGGGAAAACATGAACCCTTGGAATTCGTATCAAATATATTCACTAAACCCAAAAAAGATGGTGGATGTCGCATCATCATTGACTTCACTAAATATGTTTGTTAAGTATATACATTTCAAAATGGAAACGGTTGTTACTGCCAAGCAACTCATTTCCAAAGGATACTTCATGGCAAGCATTGATCTTAAAGATGTTTACTATTCAGTACCATTCACAAGGATCATCGCAGATACCTGAAATTTACCTGGATGGGGCAGCTATGGCAGTTTAAAGCGTTACCCAATGGGTTCACATCAGCCCAAGATTATTCACCAAGATACTAAAACCAGCTCTGGCAATATTAAGAAGACAAAAACATATTGTCATGGCATATCTTGATGATATCTTAATAGTAGGCAAGACCATGGAATTGACTATGTTAGCTGTATCAGCTACCAAACAGTTGTTCGAAACCCTGGGATTGTCTTACATCCAGATAAATCTAAGTTGAAGCCATCCACAATCATGGACTACTTGGGCTTCACAATTAATTCAGACTACGTGACTGTAACATTGCCAAGAGACAAAACAGTTGAATTGGCACAATCATGCAACAATTTAATGGTCAACGAGCGACCAACTATTCGACAAGTAGCAGAGTAATTGGGAAAATGGTAGCAGCATTTCCGGCTACACAATTCGGACCTTTGCACTGTCAAAACTTACAAAGAGCAAAGGTACAGGCACCAAAATGACATACAGGTCATTATGATCGTGTCATGAAGTTACCCACTGAAGCAATATCAGAACTACAGTGGTGGGCAAAAAACGTTTGGCATAGTTTTCAGCCCTATTATCATCACTAACCCTACGTTAGTTATCCAAACAGATGCCAGTGCTCAAGGCTGGGGAGCAACTAACTCCATATCCAGCACAGGTGGTAGATGGACTAACCCAGAGTCATCATTACCACTTACACTGGGCATTAATTATCTAGAGATGTTGGGTGACTTTTATGGTTTAAAAGCATATGCATCAAATATGCATCACTTGCATGTATGGTTACAAATAGATAATACTACGGTGGTGGCCTACATTAACCATATGGGCGGCATAAAATCGGTATCATGCGACAAGTTGGTCAACACAATTTGGCAATGGTGTGTCGAAAGACATATTTGGCTATCAGCAACTTACCTGCCAGGTAAGCTAAATACAGTGGCAGACACCAGGTCACGTAAATTTAATGACAACATCGAATGGATGTTAAACCCCAAAAAATTTGCAAAAGTTATCAAGCAATATGGCACGCCAGATATCGATTTATTTGCATCAAGGCTAAATCACCAGGTACCTATGTATGTCGCTTGGGAACCAGACCCTGAGGCAGCAGCGGTAGATGCGTTCGCGCTGGATTGGGGAAATTCTTCTTCTATTCATTTCCTCCCTTCTGCCTCATCAGTCGGGGACTACGCACAATACAAATGGACTCTGCTTCAGATATTTTGATAGCACCCGACTGGCCCATGCAGCCATGGTTCCCAATACTCCATGACATGGTTGTTGAAACTCCGATGGTATTCCCCAGTGACCCAGAGTTATTAACACCCAGTCAAGCCACCCGTGCCATGAAAAAATCAAACTCCTGGGTTGCAGATTCTGCACAAACCACTTCTGGGACTGGGATTATCAGAACAAACCGTCGACACCATGTCAGCATCCCTCCGAACATCCACTGAAAAACAGCACTTGTCCAGCATCAAGAAATGGGAAAAGTACTGCTTGGATACAGGGACCACCTACTGAACCGCTACAGTTACCAACGTACTGGAATTCCTGGCGAACCTTCACCACGATGAAGGACTCAGCTACAGAGCCATCAACACAGCTAGAAGTGTCTAGAAGTCTGTCTATTTAAAACCAGCTCCAGGACAACAGGCCATGGGGTCCCACCCGCTGGTGGTCAAACTAATGAAGGGTATTTACAACTCTAACCCCCTAGACCAAGGTACACCCATATATGGGATGTCAGTGTGGTCCTGACATGCCTCAGGGGATGGCCACCAGCCAGATCCCTCAACCTGGAACAATCTATGCTCAAAACACTCATGTTGATGGCACTTGTATCTGCACAGAGGGTCCAGTCACTACACCTATTGCGACTGGACAGCATGCTCACAGCTCCAGACCAGATCTCTGTCGTTATCCAGGGACTGATCAAACAGAGCAGACCAGGAACACCTAATCCAGTCGTGGAATTCCGGGCTTACCCGCCAGAACCACGGTTATGTGCCATGACCCACCTACATAGACACAACCAAAAATATTCGAGGGAGATGAAAAGCCTTGTGGGTCAGTCATAAAAAACCTTATGGTCGGGTGACGAGCCAAACCATTTTGAGATGGCTCAAGCAGGTGCTAAAAGCTGCTGGGATAAACACTAACATGTACAAATCTCACTCCACCAGGGCAGCATCCACGTCGACGGCCAAAAGAATGGACGTGCCTATAGACCACATCCTGGCTACAGCAGGATGGTCGGGGGAAAGACCGTTCAAAAATTTTATAATAAGCCGTTGGCAAAACCTGCTTTATTTGCAGAATTTTTTTTACAGATTGCAAATATTTAATTTAAGCCCAGGGGAGCAATTTAATTTCTTTGTTGTTATTGTTAAAAAATACCATTGTGTTTTTCTACAAACAGATTCATTGGTTGATTACGATAACACACTTCCTCCCTCAAGGACTTCGGCAATGAGTGAAGTAATAACTGTTACACGGTTTGAAATCACAGAGCTTTGAAGTCTTCACGTAGTCACTCACGTGACTCCGAAGTAAAATAGTAAGATTAAACGAGAACTTACCAGTTTGAAGTTTGATCTGTATTTTATGAGGAGTTACGATGAGGGATTACGTGCCCTCCGCTCCCACCCTCAATAATATGGGTCAAACTGATAACTGATGTCTCCTTTTCTTTACTATGTTTACTTCAATAACTGTGTCTTTCTGTGATTCCACACCGCTGCTTTGAAGTATGCCGCGCATGCGTGCTGAGCGGGCTCTTCACGTAATCCCTCATCGTAACTCCTCATAAAATACAGATCAAACTTCAAACTGGTAAGTTCTGGTTTAATCTTACTATTATCCCTGGTACCAAATCTGGATCTAGATTCCAGCCCACTGAGTCGTATCCTTTAGAAACGGATGTATCTGGAATCTTCTCGATACAAATATGAACTTTTGTATACAAAATATTTGATAAATACAATTATAAATATTTAAATTGCTATTTACAATGCAACAGACATAATCCTTAAAAGAACCATCTTGAAAAAAGTTTGGACACACACAGACAGTTGTTTTTAAGCCATTTACCACAAGTCTGTTCCAAAATAAATTTTTCTTCATCCCAGTCTAAGGCTTCAATACTGTAATTCTTAAGGAATACCTATCTTTTAACACTGGAAAATTACCTGATCTTTTGGTGCTCGTCCGAATTTTTTATCCACCTGCATTTCTGAATTTTCTTGAACAGTTCGATATAATGATCTTCTGTAAACCTAAGACCACAAAACAATGAAGAGGTCAAGAGGAAGGAAAATCCATAGTGTTGACAGAATGATACAAGTAAAATACAGGCATATTTCAAAGGATGGATTTCAAGAGAGTTTTCCATAATGGGCAAGATGTGGCATGTCACAAATTATTATCCAATGTAATTTATTATCCATCTCCTGACTGAATGCTCCTTTGACCACAGGTGGCTCATTTACTCCTACGACTGTGATGCCATGAACAAATCCAATTCAATGTTCAAATTTGCAGACACCACTACCATTGTGGGCCAGACATCAAATAACGATGAGACAGGGTGCAGGAAGGAGATTGAGAACCTCATGTCCTGGTGTTGAGCCAACAACCTTTCTCTCAATGTCAGCAAGACAGGTCAAGTCAACTTTATGCGTCACACACACATACAAGATCTCGTGTGAAATGGAAGTGGCAATGCTTGTGGGATTGTGCAAAACAGAACAGAACCAGTATTTACATTAAAAAAGACATAAACAGTATGCTTGAAAATCGAAAGTAGACAAAAATGCTGGAGAAACCCAGCGGGTGAGGCAGCATCTATGGAGCGAAGGAAATATGCAACTGAAGAAGGGTTTTGACCCGAAACGTTGCCTATTTCCTTCGCTCCATAGATGCTGCCTCACCTGCTGAGTTTCTCCAGCATTTTTGTCTACTTTCTCGTATTTACGCCCTGAGTTTACTGTCCTGATGGCCTGTGGGAAGAAACTCAATCTCATCCTCTCTGTTTTCGCAGCGTGACAGTGGAGGCGCTTGCCTGACCGTAGCAGCTGGAACAGTCTGTTGCAGGGGTGGTAGGGAGTCCTTCATGATCTTGCTGGCGCTGGATCTGCACCTCTTGGTGTTTAGGTCCTGCGAGGAGGGTGGGGGGGGGGGTGGGGGGGAAGGTCGGTGGGGGGGAAGGTCGGGGAAGTTCCCGTGGTGCGTTCAACCGAACGCACTACTCTCTGCAGAGTCTTCCTGTCCTGGGCAGAGCTGTTACCAAACCAGATAGAGATGTTTCCCGTCAGGATACTTTCTACAGCACCAGAGTGGAAGGATTGAAAGATCCTCAGAGAGACTCTGAATTTCCTCAGCTGCCTGAGGTTGTAAAGGCGCTGCCTTGCCTTTCTCACCAATGCGGCAGTGTGTGTTGTCCATGTCAGATCCTCTGTGATGTGGACTCCCAGGTATTTAAAGCTGCTCACCCTATCTACAGTAGTCCCATTTATCCCCAGTGGCATGTACATCCTCGGATGTTGAGCCCTTCTAAAGTCCACAATCAGCTCCTTAGTTTTTGTGACATTCAAGAGGAGGCTGTTGTTCTGACACCAGAGTGCCAGATCAGCCACCTCCTCCAGCTAGACCTTCTCATCGTTATCGGAGATCAGGCCCACCACCACAGTGTCATCAGCAAACTTGATGACAGAGTTGGAGCTGAACCTGTCATGTGTGTACAGGGAGTACAGTAGGGGGCTGAGGACGCAACCCTGGGGGATCCTGTGTTCAGGGTGAGGGGGTTGGAGGTACGTCTCCCCATCTTGACCACCTGGGGCCTGGCGGTCAGAAAGTCCAGGACCCAGGCACACAGGGGAGTGTTCAGTCCCAGTTCCAGCAGCTTATCAGCAAGTCTGGTGGGGACTAAGGACATAGTGATTGACTTCAGGAAGCGAAACGGTTCACATACCCCAGTTTGCATAGACAGTGCCGAAGTAGAGAGATGGTTGAAAACTTCAAATTCCTAGAAGTCAATATCACCAACACCTTCTCCTGGGCCACCAATATTGAATGAATCACTAAGAAAGCACACCACAACTCTAATTCCTTAGAAGGCCTAGGAAGTTTGGCAGATCCTCTGCAACTTTCACCAACCTCTACAGATGCACCATAGAAAGCATTTTATCAGGATGCTTCACAGCTCGGTTTGGGAACAGCTCCATCCAAAACCGCAAGAAACTGCATTGTATGGTGGATGCAGCCCAGCACAGCATCACACAAACAAACCTCCCTTCTGTTATGACGATGAGCCATGATGATGATATGCAAATATCATGACCATTGTATCAGATAACTTGGAGGTCAAATGACAAAACAAGTGATTACAACAAGGAAGGGAAGTCCAGTGAAAAGAAAGATAGACCTTGGGAGAAAAAGAAGGGTCACGTCCGTCATGTAGAAAGTGATTTCAGAAGTGATGAAGACAGTGATAAACCTGGTGAACATGATGTTAAAAGGAATTATCGGTTTGCATTGAATGAGAGCCATCACGAGAAAGTTGCAGTGACCATCGGAGGTGTTACAGTGTCAGTGATTGTAGATTCTGGTAGTAACAGCAACGTAATTGACAGATCACTTTGGGAATGCTTGAAACAGCAGAAAATCAAGTGCACGTCAAGGAGGCTTAGTAGGAAGTTATAACCATACACCGCAACTAAACCATTGCAGATCATTGGATGTTTCACGGCTAAAGTAGAAGCCGGAGATAGAGAAACTGAAGCAGAATTCGTGGTGATAGAGGAGAAGGGAGAAACTCTGTTGAGTTGACAGGGGTCATAGTTTAATGATTAGGGGGAAGTCTTTTAGGACCGAGATGAGGAAAACATTTTTCACACAGAGAGTGGTGAGTCTCTGGAATTCTCTGCCACAGAAGGTAGTTGAGGCCAGTTCATTGGCTATATTTAAGAGGGAGTAAGATGTGGCCCTTGTGGCTAAAGGGATCAGGGGATATGGAGAGAAGGCAGGTACAGGATACTGAGTTGGATGATCAGCCATGATCATATTGAATGGCAGTGCAGGCTCGAAGGGCCGAATGGCCTACTCCTGCACCTATTTTCTATGTTTCTATGTTTCTATGTTGAAATACAGCTCGAGAGCTGGGAATGCTTCACATCGGAGTGCATGTCAATTTAGTGCAGTCATATCATGACATGAGGCAGGAATTTCATTCAGTATTCCAAGGGATTGGAAAATTGAAAGGCCGGCAAGTGAAATTAGATTTCCATAGACAGATAATAGCTGCCTATTAGATTATTCACACGGGCTATGCGCAACCAACTGGATTTCAATTTAGAACTGATAACTAAGTAGATGAAGTGGTAAAGAAGGCATATAATATGCTTGCCTTCATAGGTAGGGGCATTGTGTAGTAGGCAGGAAGTCATGCTGCAGCTTTATAAGACTTTAGTTAGGCTGCATTTGGAGTATTAGATGCAGAACAGCCCCATAATGGGAAGAATGTGGAGGCTTTGGAAAGGGTGCAGAGAAGTCTTATCAGAATGCTGCCTGGTTAGAGTATATTAGCTATAAGGACAGGTTGGTCAAATTTAGATTGTTTTCTCTGTGGCATCCGAGGCTGATGGATGTTTATAAGATTTGCACAGGGCAGACAATCAGAACATTGCTCCCCAAGGTGGAGACGCCAAATCATAAAGGGAAGGTGGTCATTAAAGTGAGAGGAGGAAATGAGATTTTCAGGGCAAATGTTTTTTTTTTAACAGTGGTGGGTGCCTGGAATGTGCTGTCAGGGGTGGTGGTAGAGGCAGACAGGATTAGTTGAACTTGATGTCATGTTCAGAACAGCCATGGGCTAAAGGCCCTGTTGCTGTTGCTTTTCCATGTTCTATGTTCTAATTGTGAACCAGAACCCATATCCACTCTTACTGGTGAGGGCTCAAACCTTACACCTGAAGGTATAACTTCCTAGGTACACAAAAATGCTGGAGAAACTCAGCAGGTGCAGCAGCATCTATGGAGCGAAGGAAATAGGTAACGTTTCGGGCCGAAACCCTTCTTCAGACTGATAGGGGGTGGCAGGGAGGAGGAAGGAAACAAAGGAGGAGGAGGAGCCCGAGGGTTGGGGGATGGGAGGAGACAGCTCGAGGGCTAAGGAAGGGGAGGAGACAGCAAGGGCTAACAAAATTGGGAGAATTCAGTGTTCATGCCCGACGGATGCAGGCTCCCCAAGTGGAATATGAGGTGCTGTTCCTCCAATTTCCGGTGTTGCTCACTCTGGCAATGGAGGAGACCCAGGACAGAGAGGTCGGATTGGGAATGGGAGGGGGAGTTGAAGTGCTGAGCCACCGGGAGGTCAGGTAGGTTCTTGCGGACAGAGCGGAGGTGTTCGGCGAAACGATCGCCCAACCTCCGCTTAGTCTCACCGATGTAGATCAGCTGACATCTAGAGCAGCGGATGCAGTAGATGAGGTTGGAGGAGATACAGGTGAACCTTTGTCGCACCTGGAACGACTGCTTGGGTCCTTGAATGGAGTCGAGGGGGGAGGTAAAGGGACAGGTGTTGCATTTCTTGCGGTTGCAACGGATAGTGCCCGGGGAGGGGGTGGTACGGGAGGGAAGGGAAGAATTGACAAGGGAGTTGCGGAGGGAGCGGTCTTTGCGGAAGGCAGACATTGGGGGAGATGGGAAGATGTGGCGAGTGGTGGGGTCACGTTGGAGGTGGCGTAAATGGCGGAGGATTATTTGTTGTATGTGACGGCTGGTGGGGTGAAAGGTGAGGACTAGGGGGACTCTGCCCTTGTTGCGAGTGCGGGGATGGGGAGAGAGAGCAGTGTTGCGGGGTATGGAAGAGACCCTGGTGCGAGCCTCATCTATGGTGGAGGAGGGGAATCCCCGTTCCCTGAAGAATGAGGACATTTCAGAGGCCCTGGTGTGGAACGTCTCATCCTGGGAGCAGATGCGGCGTAGGCGGAGGAATTGGGAGTGGGGGATGGAGTCCTTGCAGGAGGCGGGGTGGGAAGAAGTGTAGTCCAGATAGCCATGGGAGTCATTTTCCAGCATCTGCAGTTCCTTCTTGAACACAACGGTATAACTTCCTAACTGGAGGGAAACTAATATCCTGGCAGCCAGTCTCGCTAATGATACATGGGTGGGTTTAATCTAGGTTGGCGGGGGGGCCGGGGGGTGTCCTATGCAGGACTAAACAGAGCGGGAGGCTGGAGGTCGGTAAGGATGCTGATGACAGAAAGTTCAGTGGACTGAATAGGCAGGGGAAAGGGACGGAGGACCGTTGGTTTGAATTGCACTTTTTTAAAATGTGAGAGGCCTGACAGGCAAGGCAGAAGAACACTGGGCAATAGATAGGTACGTGCAACTGGGGCATCATAGCCATTACAGACATGGTCAAGCGAGCAACAGGACTGGCAGCTTAATGTTCCAGGGTACAGATGCTTCAGGAGAGAGAGAAGTAGGGGCAAAAGAGGAGGGGGTGTTGTTTTATTAATTAAGGGGGATGTCATAGCAGTGGTCAGAGATGACATTACAGATGGGTCATCCAGTGAGGCTATATGGGTGGAGCTGAGAAACAAGAAAGGGATGATCACCTTTTTGGGAGTGGATTATAGGCCCCATATAGGCAATGGGAATTAGAAGAGCAAATGTGCCAGGAGATTGCAGGTAGCTGCAATAATGATAATAAGATTGTCATGGGAGATTTTAATTTTCCCAATATTGACTGGGATTGTCATTGTGCAAAAGGTTTAGACGGGGCAGAACTTGTCAAGAGTGATTAAGAAGGTTTCCTCAAGTAATACATAGAGAGTCCCTACATGGGAGAGGACAGTGCTTGAAGTGCAATGAATGAAGTGTTCATGGATGAGCCTTTTTGGACCAGTGACCAGTGTTCTATTAAGTATAAGATAGCTTTGGAAAGAGGCAAAGCAGGCCAGTTAAAATTCTAAATTGGGACAAGGCCAACTTTGCAGATATTAGATAGGAACTCGCTCCGTTGATTAGCGTAGGTTGTTTGAGGGAAATGGAATGTCCTGAAAGTGGGATGTTTTTAAGTGTGCTGACATGCATATTTCTAATAGAATGATGGGAAAGGCAGGTGGGTGTAAGGAAGCTTGGATGATGAGAGAAATTGAGGCTTTGGTCAAGAATTAAAAAAGTCATGGGGGGCCACTGTGTGTGTGAGATGCCACAGGAGATAATGAATGTCCACAATGAGTATTTCTCCTCAGTTCTTGTCATGGAGAAAAACACGAGGACCAGGGAACTTGGGCTAGTCAATCGAAGCGTCTTGATGGCAGTCAGTTTATGGTTGAGAAGGTGCTGAAAGCTCTAATGTATATGAAGTTAGACAAATATCACGGGCCTGTTCAGATATATCTGAGGATACTGGGAAGCAAGAGAGGAAATTGCATCTGGTCTGGTTGAGATTTGAGTTGTCATGAAATATGGCCGAGGTGCCGGATGACTGGAGGGTGGCATGCGTTGTGTCTCCATTTAAGCAGGGCTGCAGGAAAAAGCCCGAGAACTACAGGCCAGTGAGTCTAACATCTGTGGCCAGAAAGTTATTCGAGTATATTCTGAGGGATATGACATAGAAACATAGAAAATAGGTGCAGGAGTAGGCCATTCGGCCCTTCGAGCCTGCTCCCGCCATTCAATATGATCATGGCTGATCATCCAACTCAGTATCCTGTACCTGCCTTCTCTCCATACCCCCTGATCCCTTTAGCCACAAGGGCCACATCTAACTCCCTCTTAAATATAGCCAATTAACTGGCCTCAACTACCTTCTGCGGGAGAGAATTCCACAGATTCACCACTCTCTGTGTGAAAAAAGTTTTCCTCATCTCGGTCCTAAAAGATTTCCCCTTTATCCTTAAACTGTGACCCCTTGTTCTGGACTTCCCCAACATTGGGAACAATCTTCCTGCATCTAGCCTGTCCAACCCCTTAAGAATTTTGTACGTTTTTATAAGATCCCCCCTCCATCTTCTAAATTCTAGCGAGTACAAACCGAGTCTCTCCAGTCTTTCTTCATATGAAAGTCCTGACATCCCAGGAATCAGTCTGGTGAACCTTCTCTGTACTCCCTCTATGGCAAGAATGTCTTTCCTCAGATTAGGAAACCAAAACTGTACGCAATACTCCAGGTGTGGTCTCACCAAGACCCTGTACAACTGCAGTAGAACCTCCCTGCTCCTATACTTAAATCCTTTTGCTATGAATGCATGTATGCATTTAGATGGACAAGTGCTGATTAGGGATAGTCAGCATGGTTTTGTATGTGGGAGATTGTATCTCATGAATCCTATTGAGTATTTTAAAGATGTGACCAAAAGGTGGTTGAAGGCTGAGCTGTAGACGTTATGTAGGCATTTGACAGGGTTCCACATAGTAGGTTAGATCGCATGGGATCCAAGGAGAGAAAGCCGATGGCATCATTGAAGGAAGCAGAGGGTGATAGTGAAATGTTGTTTTTCGGACTTGAGGCCTGTGACTAGTGGTGTGCCTCAGGTTTGGCGCTGGGTGTATTGCTGTTTGTCATCTGTATTAATGATTTGGATGAGAATGCACAAGGTATGAGGAGTGAGTTTACAGTTGACACTAATGTGGGTGGTATTGGAGAAAGTGAAGTTGGTTGTCAAAAATTGCACCAGGATCTTGATCAGTAGGGCAGGTGGGCTGAGGAATGGCTAGTGGAGTTTAATACAAATAAATGCAATGGTGTTGCATTTTGGATAATTTAACCAGGGCAGGACCGACACAATGAATGGCAGGGCTCTGGGGAGTGTTGTGGAGCAGAGGGATCTAGGAGTGCAGCTATATAATTCCTTGAAATTGGCATCACAGGAAGATAGGGTGGTCAAGAAGGATTCAGCATATTGGCCTTCATCAGTCAGAGTTTTGAACGTAGAATTTGGCAGGCCATTTCATTATGTGAAAGACATTGGTGAGGTCACATTTAGAGTTGTATTCTGTTTTGTTTACCCTGTAATGGGAAAGTGGGAAACAGTGGCGGACTGGCCAGGGTGTCAGCTTACCCGATGGCAAGTGGGCCCCTGATGAAGTGATAGCAAGTGATGGCAAGTGGGCCCCTGTTAAGTGATAGGATTGTAGTTGTGGGTGGGCCCCCTTCGTCTCCTAGCAACCAATATTTTTAGACCAGTCCGCCACTGATGGGAAAGATGTTGTTAAGCTGGAAAGTGTGCAGAGAAGATTTACGAGGATGTTGCCAGGACTCGAGGGCCTGAGGTGTAGGGAGAGGTTGAGCAGGCTGGGGCCTTATTCCTTAGCGCAGGCGGATGAGTGGTGATCATATAGACGTGTACAAGATTATGAGAGGAATACATACAGTATTTTACCCAGAGAAGAGGAATCAAGAACCAGCAGGCCCTCTCATAGATGAACTGAGGCCCAGGCCAATTTCACTTTTAGAGCCCCTCAAATCAAGATCCCTTTGAAACAGACAGGCATGAGCCCCATGCCAAATGGCACTCGTTGCCCCCCCCCCCCCTCTGATAGGGCCTGGACATGGGTTTAAGGTGAGAGGATTTAAATTTTATTTTATTTTAATTAAATTAAATTAAATTAAATTTTATTTTAATTTTTCACACACGCACACACGCACACACGCACACACGCACACACACACGCACACACGCACACACGCACACACGCACACACACGCACACACACATACACATATCTGAAACGAGCTGCCAGAGGAGGTAGTCGAGGCTGGTACTATCACAACTTTACAAAATATATGGACTGGTACATGGATACATAGGCTTGGAGGGGTATGGGGCCATACACTGGCAGGTGACTATTGTAGATGGGGCACATTGGTCGGCGTGGGCACGTTGGGCCAAAAGGCCTGTTTCCACGTTGTGTAACAATGACTCCAAGGTGGGAACGCTAACAATAAACCAAAGGCTCACTTCACCCCAATGCAATACCATGGTTTATTTTGTATAATCAGGGACGACAATGAATATTACATAATTTTAAAAAGTCACCTATTAGGTTTGAGAGTTAGGATTTTTCTCAGGTCCACACATTCTGATGAATTAGGACTCTGTAGGTGTTCTCCCTCCTGCAGTGTGATTCTATGGAAAAAGGACACAAAATATGGCTTAGAATAAATGATAAAACAACCAATAGTGCAATTTGACTACATTCACACTGTTACACGTTAATTTAAAATATTAATACAATCATTTCAATTAGTGCTGAAGGTTTTTTTCATGCTGGCTTTCTTCAGTAAGGGCATTGGGCAGAGAAGTTACAGTTTTACGATACATTGATAAGGCTGCGTTTAAAATATCGTACAATTTTGGTCACCATGCAAGAGGAAAGATGCCATTAAATTGGGAAGAGAGCACAGGATTTGTGGGAAATGGAAGGAAGCCATCTTTGGTTCATCATCAGAGCCACCTACAATGTTCCTCCCACAACCAAGAACCTAAACCAGTGGCTTGGAAAGATCCATCGTGTTCTCTCTGCCAAACCCCAGCAACATTAAGACACATCCTCATTGGCTGCAAAACCAGTCTTTCACAAGGCTGCTACACCTGGAGGCACAATCAGGTCCTGCGACAACTGGCGATTACCTTGGAAGGAAGGAGAACTATCGCCAATGCCCTCCCTCCCCCAACGCCTGCTTTCTCGAGCACTACCCTTTATGTAAAGGCAGGACAACTTCCGGAAGTGGCGGCGCTGCCCAAGCAGCTGCGGCTAATCTGCAGTCCGTCTGTCTTTTCTTTTTTGTTTGTTTTCTTTTGTCCTGTTGTTTAGTTTATTTTGTTTATTTTAGTTGTGTATGTGTGGGGGGCGGGAGAAACTTGTTTTAGTCTCTTCCTTCGGGGGGATGCGACCTTTTCTTGTCGTATCCCCCGTCTCCGTCTCCGTCTGCGCTGAGGCCTAATCGCGGATCTGGCGGCCTCCAACTGGGACCGACCTTGAGGCTCCAGAGGCAGAGCCAGGGCTTTCCAACGCGAGGCTGGCCGACTTCGGGGCTGTGGCGGCGCTGCGGCGGCGGCGACTCGGCCGCGGGCCCAGTGGACAACATCGGGAGCTCGCAGGTCCCAGGTTGGTGACCTGTTTTCCGGAGCTCCCGCAACAACAGCTTCGTCCGCTGGACTGGAGGGCGGCAGCTTCGACCGCCCCGGGCCGCGGAGTTTGAACCGGCCCTTTCGCGGAGCTCGGATTCAGCCACGGGACTTACTTACCATCACCCGGCGGGATCCCAACATCGGAAGTGTGGATCGCCTCAACGCAGAGGGAGAACAAGGAGGGAAGAGACGAGGACTTTAACACTTTTGCCTTCCATCACAGTGAGGAGGTGCCTGGAAAACTCATTGTGGTGGATGTTAAACTGTGTGTTTTGTTATTTTATTCTATGTTATGACTGCAAGGTATACAATTTTGTTGAGACTGAAATGTCTGAATGACAATGAAGGACACTTCACCTACTTTACTTCCAGAGAAGCCATTTGCAAGAAAAGAACCAACCCTCCTGGTCACTGCCCAGGACTGGTAAATACAGGCTGATCTTGACCAGGCTCATCTTTCCACCAGAGATCATCACATCTAATCTCAGGCCGGACCTGATCTTGTGGTTAACCTCACAGAAGTCCCTGTACATCGTGGAGTTAACTGTGCCTCGGGAAGCTGCAGTTGGTGAAGCGCATGAACACAAATGTCTAAAGTATTCAGATTTAGCAGCTGAGGCAGAACAACGCGGCTGGTGTACCCAGCTGCTCCCTGTAGAGGTTGGTTGTAGAGGGTTTGTAGCCAGACTCCTGAAGGGAATGGGAGTTCGAGGACAGGCCTTCCGGCAAGTGGCTGTGGCTGAATAGGAAGGACTCCAACTGGGCTGCAAAGTGACCAGCAAGAGGGGTAAAACGGCGGGGAGCGCGCCTGGGACGCTAGGTGTTGCTGTTGAGCCCTCTGGAGGTGTCTCCCCTACCCCCACTCAAGATATTAAGAAGGTGCCAATTATAGTAGGGATTCTAGTAACAAGTCCTATAAACTCAACTGGAGAACTGGAGGATTGCTAATATTGTGCTTCTATTTAAGGATGTCTGTAAAGAAAAAACCTGGGAATGAACAACCAGTAAGGCTGACATCTATTGTAGGTAAGTTACTGGAGAGTTCTGATGTTGAAGAGATGTATGCATTTGGAAAGATGAGGGTTGATTATGGGAATTGATCAAAACTGTGTGTGTGTGGATAATTTCTCATGAATTTGATGTTTATTTGAAGAACCAACCAAGAAGATCAATGTGGTAAGGCAGTAGATGTAGTCTATATGGACTTCAGCAAGGCTTTTGATAGAGTTTGTATGGCAAGCTACTTTGGAAGGTTATATCAAATGATATGCAGAGAGAGCTAGCAATTGGTATAGATTATAGGATAGAAAATAAGTTTATAAATGACACTTAAATAGGTGGTAGCAATGATTGGTATTAAGATGTTATTATTACAGCAGGATCTTAATCAGCTAGGTACATGTGCAAATGGAATGTAAAACAGTGCGAAGTGCTGCAATTTTGGAAGTTAAACCAGGCCAGGACATTTGCAGTGAACTGTGGGCCCCTGTGGAGTATTCAAGAGCAATGGGATCTATGAGTGCAAGTACACAGTTCCCTGAAAGTGGTGTCACAGGCAGTCAGGGTGGCGAAGTGGGTTTTTGGCGCACTGGCTTTTATCAATGAGGGCATTGAATATTGAAGTTGAAACATTTTGGTGCAATTGCGCGAGATGTTGATGAAGAACTGTGTTCAGTCATGGTCACCCAACTACAAGAAAGATCCCATTAAGCAGAAAAGAGGACAGAAAAAAATGTATGAAGATGCTGCCAGAACCTAAGGGAGAGATTAGGCAGGCCAGGACGGGGAGAGTAGGAGACTGAGGAGTAATTTCATAGGGGGGCATAGAAAATATGTTAGTGTTGAGGAATCATGGACTAGAAGGAATCAAGAACTAGAGGGGAAGGGTTTAAGATGAGAGGGGAAAAGATTTGATTGGATCTTGAGTGGCAGCATTTTTCACACAGTGGTAAATATAGGGAACAGGTTGCCAGAAGAAGTTGTCGAGGCAGGTACAATAATAAAATTTAAGGGGTATGTGGGCAGGTACATGGATAGAATGGTTTAGTGAGATATGGGTCAAATGTGGGCGAATAGGGCTAGCGGAGATGGGCATCTTGGTCAGTTTGGGCGAGTTGAGCTGAAGGGCCTATTTCCATTATTTACAACTCGCTGACTTTATTCCTTGGAGAATTGGAGACAAAACGGTTGATCCTATAGAGGTGTATATGGCAATATGACAATAAAACACTCTCTTAACACCGTGAGGGGAACTGATAGGGCGAACATAGAGAGTTTTTTCCCCCCAGGATAGGAGAATTAAATACCAGAGGACAAAGGTTTCAGGTGAGAGAGAAAAGAATTAATAGGAACCTTCGGGGCATTTTTTCAACAGAAGCACGACTTTAGAGATACAACGCAGAAGCAGGCCCTTCAGCCCACTGAGTCTGTGCCGACCAGTGCTCACCCCATACACGAACACCACCATGCATACTAGGGACAACTTTACCAAAACCCATACATCTTTGGAGTGTGGGAGGAAACCGGGCACATGGAAAAACCCCACAGGTGCTCAAGCAAACTCCGTTCAGACATCACCCGTAGTCCCAGGTGTCGGACACTGTAAGGCAGGAACTCTGCTGCTACGCCACTGTACCATCCTTGGAAATGGTTGAGGCAAGTACAATAACATCATTTAAAAGACATTTGAGCAGATACATGTGTAAGAAAGGTTTAGAGTGATATGGATCAAATGTGGGAAAATAGGATGGGTGACAAAACATTCCCCATAATAATTCTCAACACCAATGCCCTGCAAGAATGCATTTTCAACGCCATACTATAGCAATGTTACAAAATTTTGAGATTTTAAAAATCAAGTCTGTAATTTATCCCATCAGATAAAGCATAAAAATAAGTTTAATTTGACACCTAATTCACTTTCATATCTCAAGTATTTAAAAAGTTATGGCCATTTTCATACTGGGAAATGAGCATCTTGTTCCCTATTGATTTTCTATGGACACAACAAAAAAGCTGTGATCGTGAACAGTCAAAAGCCCATAACTTTCTTAAAGATTAAGAGAACTGAATGAAATTTTCAGTTATCATAGATTGAAGCATTCTGAAACAAATATAAAATAATCTTACTTGGATGACCTGAAATTAAAGCATATAATTAGTTAGTTACCTAATTGTAGCTAATTTCAGACTTAAATTACTAGATCTAAACATCTATCCATTTCTTAATAAATGATTAACATTTTTAAATAGCCTAAATGTCCAAATAATATTCACAAATAATTCACAATAAAACATGATTTTTAAATCTCATTTACATTAATTTATAGGCCAAATGGAAGGAATTTAGTGTTTAATTGCTGTAAATAAATGCCCATTTAAATCAGCTTTCTAGTGGGATCCTGTGGAACGCGCTGGTTTAGAACGTTCACATTGCGGTAGATTTGTGCCCCAAATGCCCAGAAAAATACTGCGGGATATAATGGGGCCAAAATGAGCTACTCGCAATATTAAACTTTGTATAAAGGGATCTTTAGAAGCCCTTTTTAATGTAAAAATATACAGCATACCTTCTGTGGTTTGCTTTATGAGACCCTGCGGTTGCTGGCGGTCGCGGGTTTAGAGATTGATTTTTAAACTACTATAACTATTATTCAAGGCCTTTAAACCTAATAATAGCTTTTGCGACGGGGTCTTCCAGCGATTTTTCGTTAATAATTAACTAGGCTGAACATTTTCGATTGGAACAGCTTAGAGAAAATCGCGTTTTAAACCCGCCCCCTCTAAACGGCGCCAAAATCGCGCACACCCGCAGCGACAGATTTTCAACGACGCTTCAGGTAGGCTTTGCAACATACCTACATACTATACTCCATATACACTCATGAATGTGTGGCCAAATTCTGCACTAACTTAAAATATAAGGCTGCAGCTGAAACCACTGAAGTAGTCCAGATTCTAAACCATGACCAGATGCAGTGCAAGGAGATAGAGAGCTCACTGACATGGTGTTAAGACAACAACCACTCCCTCAATATCAACAAGACAAAGGAGCTGGTCGCTGACTTCATCAAACAGGATGGAGTACACACCCCGGTCTGCATCAATAATGCTGAAGAACTTCAAGTTAGAGTCAGCGAGTCGCACCATGTGGAAATGGGCCTTTTGGCACAACGTGCCCACACCGACCACCATGTCCCATCTGTACAAGTCCACCTGACTGCATTTGGCCCATATCCCTCTAAACTATCCTATCCATGTACCTGTCTAAATGTTTCAACATAAAAATTCCTCAGCATAAATTTCACCAACAATTTGGCCTGGCCGAACCACGTTTACACCTCTTTCCCGGAAGACTACAGAAGTTGGACATTTCGCCAAGGACTCCTACCAATTACTACAAATGCACCGTTCTTGGGGAATTGGAGACAAACAGAGGAACTGGAATTACAAATTGCTGCAAACGCCCACGTTCACGAATGCTGTGTGATGATCATAACAGAAACCTGGCTACACCCGCTGATCCCAGACCCTGCGGTACAACTGACCACCCATCGCCAAGGCAGAAATGCTGACTCCGGTAACAACAGAGGGGGTGGTCTTTGCATCAATGTACATAATGACTGGTGTACAAACAGTATACACCCATTGCAGACTCTTCCAGTTGCCTAGGGAGTTCACAGTAGTGACGATGACAGCTGTCTATATCCCACCAGATGCCAACGTTAGCACAGGCTCCATATGGCACCACATGGCACCATAAACAAACAACAACAGGCTCATCCCAAGGGAGTTTACATTGTAGCGGGGGATTTCAATCAAACATGCTTCAAGTCAGTGCCTCCTAAATTCGTACAATACGTACAGTGCTTCACCAGGGGGGAAAACACACTGACATAGATACATAGATACATAGAAAATAGGTGCAGGAGTAGGCCATTCGGCCCTTCGAGCCTGCACCACCATTCAATATGATCATGGCTGATCATCCAACTCAGTATCCCGTACCTGCCTTCTCTCCATACCCTCTGATCCCTTTAGCCACAAGGGCCACATTTAACTCCCTCTTAAATATAGCCAATTAACTGGCCTCAACTACCCTCTGCGGCAGAGAGTTCCAGAGATTCACCACTCTCTGTGTGAAAAAGTTTCTTCTCATCTCGGTCCTAAAGGATTTCCCCCTTATCCTTAAGCTGTGACCCCTTGTCCTGGACTTCCCCAACATCGGGAACATTCTTCCTGCATCTAGCCTGTCCAACCCCATAAGAATTTTGTATGTTTCTATAAGATCCCCTCTCAATCTCCTAAATTCTAGCGAGTATAAGCCAAGTCTATCCAGTCTTTCTTCATATGAAAGTCCTGACATCCTAGGAATCAGTCTGGTGAACCTTCTCTGCACTCCCTCTATGGCTATAATGTCCTTCCTCAGATTTGGAGACCAAAACTGTACGCAATACTCCAGGTGTGGTCTCACCAAGACCCTGTACAACTGCAGTAGAACCTCCCTGCTCCTATACTCAAATCCTTTTGCTATGAAAGCTAACATACCATTCGCTTTCTTCACTGCCTGCTGCACCTGCATGACTACTTTCAATGACTGGTGTACCATGACACCCAGGTCTCGCTGCATCTCCCCTTTTCCTAATCGGCCACCATTTAGATAATAGTCTGCTTTCCTGTTTTTGCCACCAAAGTGGATAACCTCACATTTATCCACATTATACTGCATCTGCCAAACATTTGCCCACTCACCCAGCCTATCCAAGTCACCTTGCAATCTCCTAGCATCCTCCTCACAGCTAACACTGCCCCCCAGCTTAGTGTCATCCGCAAACTTGGAGATGTTGCCTTCAATTCCCTCATCCAGATCATTAATATAAATTGTAAATAGCTGGGGTCCCAGCACTGAGCCTTGCGGTACCCCACTAGTCACTGCCTGCCATTGTGAAAAGGACCCGTTTACTCCTACTCTTTGCTTCCTGTTTGCCAGCCAGTTCTCTATCCACATCAATACTGAACCCCCAATACCGTGTGCTTTAAGTTTGTATACTAATCTCTTATGTGGGACCTTGTCGAAAGCCTTCTGAAAGTCCAGATACAACACATCCACTGGTTCTCCCCTATCCACTCTACTAGTTACATCCTCGAAAAATTCTATAAGATTCGTCAGACATGATTTACCTTTCGTAAATCCATGCTGACTTTGTCCAATGATTTCACCACTTTCCAAATGTGCTGCTATCCCATCTTTAATAACTGACTCTAGCAGTTTCCCCACTACCGATGTTAGACTAACTGGTCTGTAATTCCCCGTTTTCTGTCACCCTCCCTTCTTAAAAAGTGGGGTTACGTTTGCTACCCTCCAATCCTCAGGAACTACTCCAGAATCTAAAGAGTTTTGAAAAATTATCACTAATGCATCCACTATTTCTGGAGCTACTTCCTTAAGTACTCTGGGATGCAGCCTATCTGGCCCTGGTGATTTATCGGCCTTTAATCCATTCAATTTACCCAACACCACTTCCCGACTAACCTGGATTTCACTCAGTTCCTCTATCTCCTTTGACCCGAGGTCCCCTGCTATTTCCGGCAGATTATTTATGTCTTCCTTAGTGAAGACGGAACCAAAGTAGTTATTCAATTGGTCCGCCATATCCTTGTTCCCCATGATCAACTCACCTGTTTCTGACTGCAAGGGACCTACATTTGTTTTAACTTATCTCTTTCTCTTCACATATCTATAAAAACTTTTGCAGTCAGTTTTTATGTTCCCTGCCAGTTTTCTTTCATAATCTATTTTCCCTTTCCTAATTAAGCCCTTTGTCCTCCTCTGCTGGTCTCTGAATTTCTCCCAGTCCTCTGGTATGCTGCTTTTTCTGGCTAATTTGTACGCATCATCTTTTGCTTTGATACCAAGTCTACTGCAACATAAAGAATGCATGTAGAACAGTACCCCTCCCACATTTGGACCTGTCAGACCATCCCTCACTGCTCCTCATCCCAGCATATACTCCCCTCAGGAGGAAAACCAAGCCGGACATAAAGATCATAAAAACCTGGCCTGAGGGAGCACCCTCTCAGCTGCAGGATTGCTTTGCACATACAGCATGGAATATATTTGAACAACAGGACTTACAGGAATACACAGAAACAGTACTGCCCTACACAAAGAACTGCACCAATAATGTCACTGGTGAAAAACACATCCGGGTTTATCCCAACCCAAAACTAGTGAAGTACAGGGTGACAGGGCCCAATACAGCATGGCAAGGGCAGAACTGAGGAGAGGCATCAAAGCTGCAAAGGAAGCCTACAAGAAAAAAAGCGGAGGACCATCTCACACACAACAACCCACGGCAGGTGTGGTAAGTAAGTAAGTAAGTACGTTTTATTTATATAGCACGTTTTAAGTCAACTCGCTTTGACACCAAAGTGCTTTACATAAAATAGATAATATGTTTCCATACAAACCATAGAAAAAGGTTAAAAAAATAAAGAAAATGGACACAACACATGATAGAGTTCAACACAAACATCCCCCCACAGCAGAATCAAAATTTTCCACTGTGGGGAAAGGCACCAGAAAGTTAAGTCCTCTTCCTCTGTGAAACACCCGAGGTCGGGGCCCATTTGTGGCCTTGCAGCCAGTCCGATGATTTTCAGGGCCCTCTTGCCGTGAAGATGGAACTCCGGCATAGGGTGAAACATTCCTCAGCGGCTTGGAAAGTCTGGAGCGGCTGCCTCCTCCCCGGAGACCTCAGGCCGCGCCGGTTGGAGCTCCGACCCCGGCGAACTCGATCTCAGGCTCCGCGGCGCTCCAAATCCAGCGCCGCCCGCGGCCGGACGCCCGCAGCCACAGCTCCGCGATGTTGGGAGTCGGCGGCCACAGCGCTCCGGAGCTTACCGTAAGGCATCGCCCGCTCCGTGTTGGCAAGGATTGCAGCAAATCACTAACTACAAAGGCAACACACCCGTGACTGACGGTGCTAACGCCTCGCTGGCTGAGGAACTAAACCATTTCTTTGCTCGCTTTGAGGCAACGAGGCCCCATGCAGTCACGCTGCTCCCACCGACCTCCAGCTCCCATTCGCTCACTCTCCAGGAACACTAAGTGAGGCGCGCGCTCATGTCGGTGAACCCAAGGAAAGCCGCTGGACCCGATGGTGTACTCGGCAAGTACTCAAAGCCTGTGCAGACCAGCTATCAGGGGTCTTTACCAAGATCTTCAATCTTTCCCTGACACAAGCCATTATTCCACCTTGTCTGAAGTCAGCTACCATCATCCCTGTCCCCAAGAAGCTAGTCATAAACACTCAATGACTACAGACCAATTGCATTAACATCAGTAGTCATGAAATGCTTTGATACACTAATTTCACAGCACATTAAAGCCAGCCTCCTTCCAAACCTTGACCCTCATCCGTTTGCTTATAGAGCAAACAGATCGACGGAGGATGCCATCGCCACTGCCCTCCACACTGCACTGAGCCATCTGGAACACCCGGGGAACCTTTGTATTGACTATATCTCAGCTTTTAATACAATCATCCCTGACATACTATTCAACAAGCTGTCAGACCTAGACTTCCCCCGTCTCACCTGCACCTGGATAAGGGACTTTCTCAATAACCGCCCACAAACAGTCAAAATGGCCCCCACTGCTCCTCCACCATCACACTCAGCACTGGTTCTCCACAGGGCTGTGTGCTGAGACCACTCCTCTATGCTCTGTAAACTGCACTCCCATCCACTCCACAAACTCCATTATTAAATTTGCGGATGACACCACGGTGGTCGGACTCATATCAGGAGCAGACGAGGCAGCGTACAGAGACGAGGTCCTGAAGCTGTCAGAGTGGTGTTCTGCGAACAACCTGGCACTCAACATCAGCAAAACGAAGGAAATGGTCATCGACTACAGAAGGCACAGAGCGGACCCTGCCCCGCTCTACATCAACGGGGACTGTGTCGAGAGGGTTTCCACCATCAAATTACTGGGAACGCACATCGCGGAGGACCTCTCCTGGTCCGCCGACACTTCAGTGGGGGTAAAAAAGACCCAGCAGCGATTGCACTTGCTGAGAGTGCTAAGGAGGAACAGTTTAGAGGAGAAGCTGCTGGTGACCTTCTACCACTACATCATCAAGAGTGTGCTGCATATTGTATCACAGTGTGGTTTGCCGGCTACTCAGCAGCAGACAGGAGAGCCCTGCAGAGAGTGATCAAAACTGCCCAGAAAATCATCGGCTGCCCTCTGCCTTCCCTGGAAGACATCTCCTGCTCTCGGTGCCTCTGTAGAGCCAGGAAGATAATCAAAGACCCCTTCCATCCTGGACAGTCCCTGTTCAACCTCCTGCCCTCTGGTAGACTGTACAGGTGCGTCAAAAGCCGGACAAACAGACTCAAGAACAGTTTCTTTCCCTGGGCCATCAGAACTCTAAATTCCTCAAATATCCACACGACATGAAGAGATGCTGCCATCCATTCCACTATAAAACAGACCACTCAGCTAATATTTCTTCTTTTTTTAAAAAATTATTCGAAGTATTTATTAAATTTTAAAGTGTAATATTCTCCCAGAGCAATGCTCTACCTAGTTGTGATAATTATAATTCATCTACTATTTTAAGCATTTAAGTAACGCATTGGATGTGTTTTTGTCTTGTTTGGATGTTTTGGTTGCACTGATCAGGAGCAGCTCTCCTAATTTCATTGTATTTTCTAAGTACAATGACAATAAAGGCTTATTATTATTATCTATCAGGATATGTCTCAGCTTGGCTTGGCAACACCTCTCGCCAGCACAGGACATTGCATAAGCACAAAGAGCTGGAGTAACTCAGCAAGTCAGACACAGCATCTGTGAAGGGAATGGATGGGCAATGTTTCAGGTTGGGACCCTTCTACAGACTCCAAGCAAATCCCTCACCACCCCACTGATTGCATTTGCGCTTCATGCAGCCTCAGAAAAGCAGCCAACATAATCAAGGAACATTCACACCCCCAACATTCCCTCTTCTCCCTTCTCTTGGTGAATTGAATATACAAAATGTTGAAAGCATGTACAATCATATTCAAGAAAAGATTCTTCCTCGCTGTTAGAAATGAGCCTCGTAAGCCAAGGAGATATTCCTGATTTCCCAATCTACCTTGTTGCAACCACAACATTTTCTTTTATCTGCAATTTCTCTATTGCTGTAACTATATTTTACACTCCATGTTCTTTCTCATTTTCCACTCCATAACATCTGTCCCTGCATCAGCTCATCTGCTGCTCACCCATGTCGCTGTAACTTCCAGACATGATTTTTCCAGAGCATCATAGAATAGTACACCTCCACTGCACTCTGAAAAATACCTACGTAGAACTCTTAAGTCTGTTGAATATGTCTCAATCATTGTCGCTGATAAGGGTCAATAAAACCATGGAGATTGGAATGTCACAACACAGATATTCCGGGAATGAACAATTTGTCCATCAAACCATATAACCATATAACAATTACAGCACGGAAACAGGCCATCTCGACCCTTCTATTATTATTTATTATTATTACTATTAGTATAATATAGTATTCCAAAGTCCATCAAGCCAGCATCTCCCATTTACTTCATTGTACCCATGCATGTCACTGTCAACCTTATGGATTTTCTCAACTTCTTGGGAAATGTAGGTAGCAAGGTCATTATATAACCATATAACAATTACAGCACGGAAACAGGCCATCTCGACCCTTCTAGTCCGTGCCGAACACGTATGCTCCCCTAGTCCCATATACCTGCGCTCAGACCATAACCCTCCATTCCTTTCCCGTCCATATAACTATCCAATTTATTTTTAAATGATAAAAACGAACCTGCCTCCACCACCTTCACTGGAAGCTCATTCCACACAGCCACCACTCTCTGAGTAAAGATGTTCCCCCTCATGTTACCCCTAAATTTCTGTCCCTTAATTCTCAAGTCCTGTCCCCTTGTTTGAATCTTCCCTACTATCAGTGGGAAAAGCTTATCCACGTCAACTCTGTCTATCCCTCTCATCATTTTAAAGACCTCTATCAAGTCCCCCCTTAACCTTCTGCGCTCCAAAGAATAAAGCCCTAACTTGTTCTACCTTTCTCTGTAACTTAGTTGCTGAAACCCAGTCAACATTCCAGTAAATCTCCTCTGTACTCTCTCTATTTTGTTGACATCCTTCCTATAATTAGGCGACCAAAATTGTACACCATACTCCAGAATTGGCCTCACCAATGCCTTGTACAATTTTAACATTACATCCCAACTTCTATACTCAATGCTCTGATTTATAAAGGCCAGCACACCAAAAGCTTTCTTTACCACCCTATCTACATGAGATTCCACTTTCAGGGAACTATGCACAGTTATTCCCAGATCCCCCTGTTCACCTGCATTCTTCAATTCCCTACCATTTACCATGTACGTCCTATTTTGATTTGTCCTGCCAAGATGTAGCACCTCACACTTATCAGCATTAAACTCCATCTGCCATCTTTCAGCCCACTCTTCCAACTGGCATAAATCTCTCTGTAGACTTTGAAAATCTACTTCATTATCCACAACCCCACCTATCTTAGTATCATCTGCATACTTACTAATCCAATTTACCACACCATCATCCAGATCATTGATGTACATGACAAACAACAGTGGACCCAACACAGATCCCTGTGGCACCCCACTAGTCACTGGCCTCCAGGAGGTCCAGCACCGCCCCTTCTCTAGTAGGTACTTCTATGTATTGCTGCAAAAACCTATCCTGCACACATTTTACAAACTCCAACGCATCCAGCCCATTTACAGAATGTGATCATGGCCATTCAATGTGATCATGGCTGATCATAGAAACATAGAAACATAGAAAGTAGGTGCGAGAGTAGACCACCAGGTCCGTCGAGCCCGCACCGCCATTCGCTCATGGCTGAACACTAAACAGTCACACTTACCCACAAACAGTAGACACAAGACACAGAACACAAGACACTACCCTCCCCTTTATACCGCTATCACCCCTCTCCACCCCAAGAACCGCGTGATCTCCTGGGGGAGGCAAAAAAACGGATAAAAACCCAGGTCCAATTCGGGAAAAAAATCCAGGAAATTCCTCTCCGACCCCAATCCAGGCGATCGACACTTGTCCAGGAGATCACTCAGGTCTTACTATACTAACCATACCTAGGTCCATATCCCTGCCCTCTCCCCGTAGCCCCTTATCCCCTTGGCAGCTAAAAAAACATCTATTTTAGACAAATATATTTAACGTTTCTGCTTCCACTGCTCCCCGGGGCAGTGAATTCCATAAATTAACCACCCTCTGGGTGAAGAAGTTCTTCCTCATCTCAGTTTTTAAAAAGCCCCCCCTTATTCTGCGACTATGTCCCCTAGTTCTAGTTTCCCCGATCATTGGGAACATCCTCGGTGCATCCACCCGATCAAGGCCCCTCACGATCTTATATGTTTCAATGAGATCGCCTCTCATTCTTCTAAACTCCAAAGAGTAGAGTTCCAGCCTACTTAACCTTTCCTCATATGTCAATCCCCTCATTGCAGGAATTAATCTTGTAAACCTTCGCTGCACTGCCTCCAGGGCTAGTACATCCTTTCTTAAGTATGGACCCCAGAACTGTACACAGTATTCCAAATGTGGTCTCACTAATACTGTGTACAGCTGCAGCAAGACCTCCGTGTTTTTATACTCAATCCCCCTAGCAATAAAGGCCAAAACTCCATTGGCCTTCCTGATTGCTTGCTGCACCTGCATACTAACTTTTAGTGATTCATCCACAATCAGTACCCCGTTCCTGCCTTCTCCCCATATCCCCTGACTCTGCTATTTTTTAAGAGCCCTATCTAGCTCTCTCTTGAAAGCATCCTGAGAACCTGCCTCCACCGCCCTCTGAGGCAGAGAATTCCACAGACTCACCACTCTCTGTGAGAAAAAGTGTTTCCTCGTCTCCATTCTAAATGGCTTACTCCTTCCTCTTAAACTGTGGTCCCTGGTTCTGGATTCCCCCAACATCGGGAACATGTTTCCTGCCTCTAGCGTGTCCAAGCCCTTAACAATCTTATATGTTTCAATGAGATATCCTCTCATCCTTCTAAACTCCAGAGTGTACAAGCCCAGACGCTCCATTCTCTCAGCATATGACAGTCCCGCCATCCCGGGAATTAACCTTGTAAACCTACGCTGCACTCCCTCAATACCAAGAATATTAAGAATATATATTAAATATCAAAGTTGGTTTGAAATGATTTTATTTGTTTCTGAATAACATACAATTAAAAACTTATCCAAAAACTATTGGCATAAGCTGTTGGCCATATCTCTTAAAGCTTGCTCCCAGCACAGAGTCCACCCCACCTGCGGGATGACTCCCGGGTACGGAGGGTCAGCCTGTCTCTTTGTATCCAAAACTGGTAAATACAGGCATGAGATGGTGTGTTTGCACTCAGAACTGCTGTAGTTTTGGGAGCAACAGCAGCAGGAGCTTAGCAAGAGATACGACTGATTGGCTCTAGCCCAAGTGGGAGGAGAGAAGTGAGTCAGAGGGGTGAAAACAGTTGAAAAGTAGAGGCCAAGGACAGGCAGACTTTACTCAGAACTGCTGTAGATTTGGGAGCAACAGCAGCAGGAGCTTAGCAAGAGATACGACTGATTGGCTCTAGCCCAAGTGGGAGGAGAGAAGTGAGTCAGTGCTGGGAAAACAGTTGAAAACTGAGGAATTTGGTTTAAATTGGTAAATCAGGCAATTTATCAGTCAATTTAAGCAAGACTGCTCTTGGGGAGCGGCAGTGAGGAGCGGCCTTGTGAGAAAAGTGTGAGTCTTTGGCTCGAGAGTCTTCGAGGAGGCTGCTGGGGAGAGGAGACCACGCAATACGCTTGAGAGGTAGAGACGAAAGAAGGAGATGTCAGGCAAGCTGATTCAGTGCGATGCTTGCAGTATGTGGGAGGTCAAGGACACCGCTGGTGCCTCTGGCTGCTACAAATGCGAGAAGTGCATCCAGGTAGAGCTCCTGAAGGGCCGTGTTGGGGAACTGGAGAAGCAAGTGGATGACCTCCGGTTCGTCCGAGAAACGGAGTCGTTCCTCGACAAGTCCTACAGTACGATTGTTACACCTAAGGTACTGGAAGAGAGAAGGTGGGAGACAGTGAGAAAGGGAGGGAAGCATGGAATGCCAACGTCCCCGGGTGTTGTACCTCTTGTGAACAGGTTCACCCACTTAGAAGCTGTCGGGACAGAAGACGTGTTTACACTGAACGGCGAACTGGCTTTTCGATGCGAATAGGGCTGTTGAGCCAGAACCAAAAAGGCCTAAGGCAGGCAACGCCATTGTAGTGGGAGACTCCATTGTGAGAGGTACGGACAGGGGTTTCTGCGGCAACAGACGGGATGCGAGGATGGTGTGCTGCCTTCCTGGTGCCAGGATCCAGGATGTCATGGACAGAGTGCAGAAAATCCTCAAGGGCGAAGGTGAACATCCAGAAGTGGTAGTGCATGTCGGCACAAACGATGTCGGAAAGAAGGGGATGAATATTCTGCAGCGTGACTTTAGAGAGCTCGGAAAAATGCTGAAAAGCAGGACCTCCAGGGTTGTTATCTCCGGTTTGCTTCCAGTTCCTCGTGCTGGCGAGAGCAGGAACAGGGAGATACGGGACCTGAACGTGTGGCTGAGGAACTGGTGCACGGGGCAGGGATTTAGATTCTTAGATCACTGGGATCTGTTTTGGGGTAAGGGGGAACTGTACAAAAGGGACGGATTGCATCTTAACAGGTGTGGGACCAGCATTCTGGCAGGCAGGTTTGCCACTGCTACACGGGTGGTTTTAAACTGAATAAGGGGGGTGGGGTGTCGAATGGGATAGTGGAGGTTGGAGTTAAAGGGAAAGGGTTTCTTGAATGTGTGAGCGTAGAGACAGAGGGGTGTAAAATGAGGGTAGAAGCAATAGGTAGCAAGGTGAAAAGTAAAAGTGGCAGGCAGACAAAACCAGGGCAAAAATCAAAAAGGGCCACTTTTCAACATAATTGTATAAGGGGTAAGAGTGTTGTAAAAACAAGCCTGAAGGCTTTGTGTCTCAATGCAAGGAGCATTCGTAATAAGGTGGATGAGTTGAATGTGCAGATAGCTATTAATGACTATGATATAGTTGGGATCACGGAGACATGGCTCCAGGGTGACCAAGGCTGGGAGCTGAACATCCAGGGATATTCAATATTTAGGAGGGATAGAGAGAAAGGAAAAGGAGGTGGGGTAGCGTTGCTGATTAGAGAGGAGATTAACGCAATGGAAAGGAAGGACATTAGTTTGGAGGATGTGGAATCGGTATGGGTAGAGCTGCGAAACACTAAGGGGCAGAAAACGCTGGTGGGTGTTGTGTACAGGCCACCTAACAGTAGTAGTGAAGTTGGAGATGGTATCAAACAGGAAATTAGAAATGCGTGCGACAAAGGCAAAACAGTTATAGTGGGTGACTTCAATCTACATATAGATTGGGTGAATCAAATTGGCAGGGGTGCTGAGGAAGAGGATTTCTTGGAATGTATGCGGGATAGTTATCTAAATCAACATGTAGAGGAACCAACGAGAGAGCAGGCTATTTTAGACTGGGTATTGAGTAATGAGGAAGGGTTAGTTAGCAGTCTTGTTGTACGTGCCTCCTTGGGCAAGAGTGACCATAATATGGTTGAGTTCTTCATTAGGATGGAGAGTGACATTGTTAATTCAGAAACAATGGTTCTGAACTTAAAGAAAGGTAACTTTGAGGGTATGAGACGTGAATTGGCCAAGATTGACTGGCAATTAATTCTAAAAGGGTTGACGGTGGATATGCAATGGAAGACATTTAAAGACTGCATGGATGAACTACAAACATTGTTCATCCCAGTTTGGCAAAAGAATAAATCAGGGAAGGTAGTGCATCCGTGGATAACAAGGGAAATCAAGGATAGTATCAAAGCAAAGGATGATGCGTACAAATTAGCCAGGAAAAGCAGCATACCGGAGGACTGGGAGAAATTCAGAGACCAGCAGAGGAGGACAAAGGGCTTAATTAGGAAAGGAAAAATAGATTATGAAAGAAAACTGGCAGGGAACATAAAAACTGACAGCAAAAGTTTTTATAGATATGTGAAAAGAAAGAGATTAGTTAAAACAAATGTAGGTCCCTTGCAGTCAGAAACAGGTGAGTTGATCATGGGGAACAAGGATATGGCAGACCAATTGAATAACTACTTTGGTTCCGTCTTCACTGAGGAAGACATAAATAATCTGCCGGAAATAGCAGGGGACCGCGGGTCAAAGGAGTTGGAGGAATTGAGTGAAATCCAGGTTAGCCGGGAAGTGGTGTTGGGTAAATTGAATGGATTAAAGGCCGATAAATCCCCAGGGCCAGATAGGCTGCATCCCAGAGTACTTAAGGAAGTAGCTCCAGAAATAGTGGATGCATTAGTAATAATCTTTCAAAACTCTTTAGATTCTGGAGTAGTTCCTGAGGATTGGCGGGTAGCAAACGTAACCCCACTTTTTAAGAAGGGAGGGAGAGAGAAAGCGGGGAATTACAGACCAGTTAGTCTAACATCGGTAGTGGGGAAACTGCTAGAGTCAGTTATTAAAGATGGGATAGCAGCACATTTGGAAAGTGGTGAAATCATTGGACAAAGTCAGCATGGATTTATGAAAGGTAAATCATGTCTGACGAATCTTATAGAATTTTTCGAGGATGTAACTAGTAGCGTGGATAGGGGAGAACCAGTGGATGTGGTGTATCTGGACTTCCAGAAGGCTTTCGACAAGGTCCCACATAAGAGATTAGTATACAAACTTAAAGCACACGGCATTGGGGGTTCAGTATTGATGTGGATAGAGAACTGGCTGGCAAACAGGAAGCAAAGAGTAGGAGTAAACGGGTGCTTTTCACAATGGCAGGCAGTGACTAGTGGGGTACCGCAAGGCTCAGTGCTGGGACCCCAGCTATTTACAATATATATTAATGATCTGGATGAGGGAATTGAAGGCAATATCTCCAAGTTTGCGGATGACACTAAACTGGGGGGCAGTGTTAGCTGTGAGGAGGATGCTAGGAGACTGCAAGGTGACTTGGATAGGCTGGGTGAGTGGGCAAATGTTTGGCAGATGCAGTATAATGTGGATAAATGTGAGGTTATCCATTTTGGTGGCAAAAACAGGAAAGCAGACTATTATCTAAATGGTGGCCGACTAGGAAAGGGGGAGATGCAGCGAGACCTGGGTGTCATGGTACACCAGTCATTGAAAGTGGGCATGCAGGTGCAGCAGGCAGTGAAGAAAGCGAATGGTATGTTGGCTTTCATAGCAAAAGGATTTGAGTATAGGAGCAGGGAGGTTCTGCTGCAGTTGTACAGGGTCTTGGTGAGACCACACCTGGAGTATTGCGTACAGTTTTGGTCTCCAAATCTGAGGAAGGACATTATTGCCATAGAGGGAGTGCAGAGAAGGTTCACCAGACTGATTCCTGGGATGTCAGGACTGTCTTATGAAGAAAGACTGGATAGACTTGGTTTGTACTCTCTAGAATTTAGGAGATTGAGAGGGGATCTTATAGAAACTTATAAAATTCTTAAGGGGTTGGACAGGCTAGATGCAGGAAGATTGCTCCCGATGTTGGGGAAGTCCAGGACAAGGGGTCACAGCTTAAGGATAAGGGGGAAATCCTTTAAAACCGAGATGAGAAGAACGTTTTTCACACAGAGAGTGGTGAATCTCTGGAATTCTCTGCCACAGAGGGTAGTCGAGGCCAGTTCATTGGCTATATTTAAGAGGGAGTTAGATGTGGCCCTTGTGGCTAAGGGGATCAGAGGTTATGGAGAGAAGGCAGGTACGGGATACTGAGTTGGATGATCATATTGAATGGCGGTGCAGGCTCGAAGGGCCGAATGGCCTACTCCTGCACCTAATTTCTATTTTTCTATGTTTCTAAGGGTCCTACAATGTTGTTTCTGTCCACATTCAGGAACCTTGGTTCATGAGAGATGTTGTAAACCTTGTCAAAAACTAAAATGACACATATATAAGATTTAGGAAGTTGAAATCAGACAGGATCCTAAAGTAATATAAGGAAAGCAGGAAGAAACTCAAACATGGAATCAGGAGGGCCTAACGGGGCCATGAAATGTCCTTGGCAATAGGGATTAAAATAAATCCTAAAGCACTTTCAAAATACATTAAGAACAAGAGGGCAGCTAGGGAGAGGGGGGAGCATCCATGGAAAAGAAGAGGAATTCATTTATTCCTGGAGTCAGAGGATTTAGGCGCTGTATGAGTACTTTGTGTCAGTATTCAACATAAAGAATGGCGAAGTTAGTGAGATCAATATGCTAGGGCATTTTGATAATCAAAAAGGAGGTGATGTTGGAGTTGTTGAAGGACATAAATGTGGATAGGTTTAGAGCCTGTTGGGATTAATCCCAGTTTATTGAGAGGTAAGAGAGGAGATATTTGTGTCGTCTTTAGCCACAGGCGAGATTGTGGAGGACTGGAGAGTAGCAAAAATTTTCTTTGTTTAACGAGGAATTAAAGAAAATCTATCGGCTGATTAGGAACAGACCTAAACTCCATCTGCCATCTTTCAGCCCACTCTTCCAACTGGCATAAATCTCTCTGTAGACTTTGAAAAGCTACTTCATTATCCACAACCCCACCTATCTTAGTATCATCTGCATACTTACTAATCCAATTTACCACACCATCATCCAGATCATTGATGTACATGACAAACAACAGTGGACCCAACACAGATCCCTGTGGCACCCCACTAGAGGGGGAGGGGGAGGCAGAGAGAGAGAGAGAGAGATAGGGAGAGACAGAGAGACAGAGAGAGGGAGAGAGACGGAGAGAGGGAGACGGAGAGAGGGAGGGAGACGGAGAGAGGGAGACGGAGAGAGGGAGACGGAGAGAGGGAGACGGAGAGAGGGAGAGAGGGGAGGGAGAGGGAGAGGGAGAGGGAGAGGGAGAGGGAGAGGGAGAGGGAGAGAAAAAGAAAAGAAAAAACTCAGTCTGGCAACCCCTGATTTCAAAGAACATCAAAACTGAGAATAATCCTTGGTGAAGAAAATACGGCACATCTTGATGCACAATACGTAACAGCATGCCATAACCTGAGAGACAGTGAATGACCAACATGCACACATGTACGCACACACTAATTGACATTAACTATCACTAAGAAATTAATATTGAATTGCTAAACTTGCTATTGTGTTGTACCGCTTACAGCTGCAAGAACGTGTAGCAATCAATAAAGGGCTATAGGTCTATTGCGAGTTTATGTACAGGGACATATCTATCCATGCACTGTATACTTATTTATATTTGTGCATTTTAAACATGTATGTCATGTTTTATACTTTGGCAATATAACAATGTTTTTTTATCATGCCAATAAAGTTTTTAAATTGAATTGAAATTGGAGAGGGAGAGGGAGAGGGAGAGGGAGAGGGAGAGGGAGAGGGAGAGGGAGGACAGAGGGAGGACAGAGGGAGGACAGAGGGAGGACAGAGAGAGAGAGAGAGAGAGAGAGAGAGAGAGGGGGGACAGAGAGAGAGAGAGAGAGAGGGGACAGACAGAGAGAGAGAGTGAGAGAGAAAAAGAGACAGAGAGAGACTTTGCACATAATGTTAATACACCATGTGCAATATATGCATAGTAGCATTTATGTATTTATTTGTTTTTCATCTATATACATATATTGCACATAGTATTATTAACATTGTGTGCAAAGTCCACAGTAAGATAGCAGGTCAACCTAAAATATGAAAAAGTTGATGAATATTCTTGCTTGTGGTTGCTGAAAAGTTGGCAACTTGAACCTTCACCTTCATTCAGCAAAGCTAATTTACCAACAGTTCTTCTAAATCTCTGGCTTTCTCTTCATGAAGTCAACAATCAGCAAGACCAAGGAGACGATTGTTGGCCTCTGGAGGGGTAAAGACACATCCGTGTGGAGAGGGTCAACAGCTTCAGGATGGTGGCTGTTCATATGTACTGCAGATCAGTGCTGGGCCAGCACATCAGTACATTGAGGGTCTCGGCCCGAAACGTTGCCTATCTCCTTCGCTCCATAGATGCTGCTGCACCCGCTGAGTTTCTCCAGAATTTCTGTGTACCATCAGTACAATCACACAGGAAGTCTCTACTTCCTCAGCATATTGAGGAGATTTGGCATGTCGATGAATATTCTATTAAACTTTGACAGATGTACAGTAGAGAAGGATCTGGGTATTTGCATCACAGCCTGGTTTGGCAACTAACACGCGCGTGAACCAAGGAAACAGCAGAAAGTGATAGACCGCCCGGTCCATCACAAGTCATGACCTCGTCACCATCAAAGGGATCTCTAGGAAGCATTGCCTCAAAAGGCAGCTAATTTGATCAAGGTCCATATCACCCTGGCAATGGTCTCATTTCACTGCTGCCATCAGGAAGATGGTACAGGACCTTGAAAACAGTAACCTTTGGGTTCAAGAACAGCTTCTTCATAGCAACCATCAGGCTTTTGAACATTACACAACATTAACATCAGCAACTATGGCCGTCTTTGTTTGTACCTCGGATGTCCGTTTTTGCACTATTTATAGTTCCCCGGTATGACGGTTATTAATTTATCTTAGTTTTGCTTGGTGTACGTTTTTCTGTCATTGTGTTTACAGGCCTGTTTAGCTGCAGTAAATAAGAATGTAATTGTTCCATTGTTAGTATATGACAATTAAACAGCTGTGACTCGCTTGACTGCAGACTTGAACAACTAGCCCCTTTCTCACCACTGCTTATTCTGACTATCTTCCTTCACCAACCCCAATGCCCACTCACTCAGCCGGTCAGGCAGCATGTCCGGAGAAAAGGAGGAGGTAACTTCGGGTCGAGACCCTTCTTCAGACTGAGAGTCAGGGGTGGGGGTAACTAGAGGTATGAAAAGATACAGAACAAATCAGAGCTGGCACCGATGACTTAGGAGGGTGGAGCCCACAATGGTCCATTGTTGGCTGTGGATGAAGGGATACAAACTGTGCAACCGGCAGGATGACTAGAGTGGGTACGGGACAGAGTGAGAGGGAGTGCAAGGGTTACTTGAAATTAGAGAAATTAATTCCGAAAACTGCCCAAGCGAAATATAAATCCTCCAGCAGGTGGTTTATTAATTAAAGTAATTTATTTTCATTTCGTAACTTAATGTCATTTCCACATTTGTTGTTATCAATTTCCCAAACTTGCTTTCTCGTGACTAGCAATCGCATTTAATCAGTTTTATTTGCATGGCTTTGATTCACACCCTAAACTTCACCCTTCTCATTTAGGGCTTTGGTTTATCTGTTGTCTTCTAACTAGTGATTCACCTTTGTGATATTGTGTGTGTTTTCTTAAGTTTGATACCATTACTTTTTTTCTTCCCTTTGATTTTGTTCTTCCTTTGTACTTTATACTCCGTGTTCCCGCGAATGTCAACACTCTCATAGTTATTGACTAATCCATTACTTAATATGCCAGCTCCCTTAAGGTCACTGTGCTTCAATGCTCACATATTTGATTGTTAACTGGAAAATACCAGTGTCCATCCTTCTCGCCCTCAAACTGAATGGAAATGTTAACGAATGAGTTGCTGCTATCCACAGGTGTCTCACAATAGCCGGGACCTCATGTTGCAGTTGTACAAGATGTTGGTGAGGCCGCATTTACAATATTGTGTCCAGTTTCGGACATGTGTTATAGGAAAGATGTTATCAAGCTGGAAAGATTTGCAGAGAAGAGTTATGAGGATGTTGCTTGGACTCGAAGGTCTGAGCTATAGGGAGAGGTTGAGTAGGTTAGGACGCTATTCCTTGGAGCGCAGTAGAATGAGGGGTATCTTATAGAGGCGTACAAAGGGACGACAGATGGCACAATGGGCTAAGTGTTCGGCTGGCAACCGGAAGGTAGCTGGTTCGAATCCCGCTTGGAGTGCATACTGTCGTTGTGTCCTTGGGCAAGACACTTCGCCCACCTTTGCCTGTGTGTGTCCTTGGGCAAGACACTTCACCCACCTTTGCCTGTGTGTGTGAATGTAATTATGTGAAGCACTTTGGGGTCAATGCAAGTTGACTAAAAATGTGCTATATAAATAAAGAAATTTATTTAAATTTTAATTTATTTAAATCATGAGAAGAATAGATCAGGCTAACGCAGAGTGTCTCTTGCCAAGAGTTGGGGAATCACGAGCCAAGGGACGACCAAGGTTTAAGGTGAGGGGTGGGGGGGGAAGATTTAATGGGAACCTGAGGGGTAACTTTTTTCTCACAAAGGGTGGTGGGTGCATGGAATGAGCTGCCGGAGGAGGTCGTTGAGGCAGGTACTATCGCAACGTTAAATAAACATTTAGACAGGTACATGGATAACACAAGCGCAGGCTAGTGGAACTACTGTAGATGGGACCTGTTGGCCGATGTGGGCAATTTGGGGAAACAGAACCTGTTTTCCATGCCATAAGACCCAATGATCGATGTTTGTGTTACATGAATCTTTTAATACTAGGCTCAAGGATCACCTATATTCTTTGGCACCTACATTCTCAGGTACCTTGGCACCCTTAGCCCATCTTTAATTCTCTAATTATCATTATCTCCGCCCTTTTCTGCAATCGACCCTGAAAACATGCGTCTAAAATCCGAGGGACTGAACGTTAATTTATCAAGATGTCAATGTCTCCTCGTTTACAATTCCTGTGATGCCTGAAAGAATGGGTGCATTTTTGAATAAAGGCAACTGGGGAACGGCAGATGTCGGGTTGACATAAAAACTACAAAGTCCTGTAGTAATTCGGCGCCAAGGTTTATGTGCCCACTGAGTTACTCCAGCACTTTGTGTCTTTTTCAAATATAGTCAGGCAATGAAGTAAACGTTGCTGTGTTTTCTGACTCCGTGTTAGTTTAGTTTAGTTTAGTTTAGAGATACAGCGCGGAAACAGGCCCTTCGGCCCACCAAGTCTGCACTGAACAGTAATCCCCGCACATTAACACTATCCTACACCCACTAGGGACATATTTTTACATTTACCAAGACAATTAACCTACAAATCTGTACGTCTTTGGAGTAAAACGCCTTGATCTTATCATCATATCTACTCCACAGAGGGGCAGGATTACACGCTTCAAAAATAATATTGAGCTTTGCGAAAGGAATAATTAAAGTTTCCAATGAATAAGAACAAACAGTCAATACGTCCCCTCCACAATTTCTTCCTCATGGGGAAATTAAAACCAAATCACACCCGCGCACCTATTGTTTCATAGGAAAATATGGCTATTCTAATTTACTTTCAAATTATTTGCATGCTTGAAAACAAAAAGAACACAAATCGTACCTGGGATAATTCGCCTTCTCTTTTCTCATCCAGGTGACAGAGTAAAAGCAAAATAAAGAAGCCAGCAGGACAAGGAAACATAGTGTCTTCTGTTTCATCGTTGGTCTTGTGAAGGTTAGAGAAAGGAACTCTAAATCCAATCCTGTCCCTCTGTGGAGTATATATGATGATGATAAGATCAAGGAGTTTACTGGGCGCCAACGTCCACTCATTTCCACTTTACTTCCTTCGTAGTAAATACACGCAGTGATGCCGCCCTCTGCTCTGCTCTGGTAGGTACTCTCTCGTATTGCGTTCAAAGGCAAAATCCCCTAAGTGTCTGGTTCACCTGCGCCTTCATCGAGTCATTGTGTGTGGCACCGCCACTTCCACCAGCAATGAAAACCGACACTGCTGCTGGAAATACTCAGCAGGTCGTTGTTTGGGGAAGTGAAACGAGAATAACGTTATCTTTTTGTTTAATCACAATCGGGAGGAAAATAAATTGGTTAAACTGCAAAAAAAAGGGAAAGGGTGTGTCCGGGGCTGATAGCATAAAAGATAGCCGGCCCCCTAATGTGAAGCAATAACTCGCCCTAAAACATCGTCTGCCCATTCCTCTCCAAAAATGCAGTCTGACTCGTCGAGTGCCACTTGCAGTTTGTTCTTTGCCTGGGCGAAAAAAAGCTATTAACCAGGTTGTGTGGGAAGGAACAGCAGATGCTGGATGATACCGAAGATAGACACAAACATGCTGGAGTAACCCAGCGGGACAGGCAGCACCTCTGGTGAAAAATAATGAGTGGCGTTTCGGAGTCGAGACCCTTCTTCAGACTGAGAGTCAGGGGGAAAGGGAAACTAGAAGTTTTGAACAGTTCAGAACCAATCAGCCTTGTCCACTTGGTACACAAAATTGCTGGGGAAACTCAGCGGGTGCAGCAGCATCTATGGAGCGAAGGAAATAGGCGACGTTTCGGGCCGAAACCCTTCGCTCCATAGATGCTGCTGCACCCGCTGAGTTTCCCCAGCAATTTTGTGTACCTTCGATATTCCAGCATCTGCAGTTCCCTTTTGAACACAACAGCCTTGTCCACTTGACTCCCTTCACAATAAATACACGTTGAATGTGAAAATCCACCCACAAGCCTTTTGGGTAAGATTAGATAGCCTTTATTGTCATTCAGACCGAAGTCTGAACGAAATTGAAGCAGTCATACATACAATACAATACAATAAAAAACAACATATAAACACATATTAACATCCACCACAGTGAGTCCACCCAACATCTCCTCACTGTGATGGAGGCAAAAGTCTTAGGTCTCCAGTCTCTTCCCTCCTCTTCTCCCTCTGCGCTGAGGCGATACCCCCCGGGCGATGTTACAACTGTCCCGCGGCTCAAACACCGCGGCCCGGGGTGGTCGAAGCTGCCGCCCACCAGTCCTGCTGATGCAGCCGCTGGCCCGCGGCCGAACCCCGGACTCAGGCCACCGCCGCCAGAACGCCATCCCAGCCACCGGAGCACCGTTCCAGCCCCGAGCCGGATCGCAAATGGATGTAGATATTGCACAGATAGAGGAGCTTTTAAACCCCTGTCACACGGTGCGAGTCCACCCTCCATTGATTCAGGTTCAGATTCAGATTCAAACTTTATTGTCATTGTGCAGTGTACAGTACAGAGACAACGAAATGCAGTTAGCATCTCCCTGGAAGAGCGAACATAGAATACAAGCAATAAATATAGATATGTAAATACAGTCGTCAGAGTGCAATTTTTTCTGGGTGAAGGAGTGTCGGGGGGGGGGGGGGGGGGGGGGGGTGACTGGCAATCACCGAGGTACGGAGTTAAGTCATGTAATAGCCGCAGGGAAGAAGCTGTTCCTGGACCTGCTGGTCCGGCAACGGAGAGACCTGTAGCGCCTCCCGGATGGTAGGAGGGTAAACA